>NW_023461350.1:11406-11614 GCF_013731165.1 Rhagoletis pomonella
GCGACGATGTGAGTTGCCCCCTTTCCATACTATACTAAGGATATATTGCATACCAAGTCCCACTCCTCAATAGACATTAAATTCGCTTTAAATTAATCCTTATTTGATTTGTGAACTTAACTGTCAACTTATTCACATATCATTTTATCTTTATTTCGATGTGTGATAATTTTGACAATTTACACAAAATTAAAATAAATGTTTTTGT
>NW_023461350.1:11714-26699 GCF_013731165.1 Rhagoletis pomonella
TTCGAGACTAATAAAAGGAAACACGGAACTTAAGCATAATAAATTTTATGAGAAAAAAATTACACTTATCTAAAAAAATGTCGCCTTTTGATTTCCCCTTTCTCTTTTCGTGTTCGATTCTAAATTACAGGCAAAGGATGAGAAAATGTTGTGTTTCTTAAAATATCGCACTCTTGTTAGGCAAAATATGAAAATTCTCTGCACTTTGAAGCTTTGTCAGGGAGATAGTTGCCCTGAAAATCAGATGGTTGTTTAAAACGAAAATATTATGAAATGTGTGAACAAGACAAGGGCAAGAAGGCAGGGTTGAGTGTAACATCTAACACATTTTGCACCGGGCAAGGGCAACATTTTTTGGAGGAAACGAAATAACCATAAGAAAAACTAGAAAAACACTAGCTATGCATCCAGTCCCTTTGGCAAATAATATTCGATAGTTACATAATTCTTAACTAATTAAAGTTCATTTTTTAACACGTAAATAGTCGATTCTCTTTATATCCAGACGTTGAACATTTCCACAGGCAAAAAATGTTGGCTACAATTTATCATTTTGTTTGCACAATATTCGCATTCGCAAGAGCTACGCAGTGATTATTGCGAAGGCGAATATTCGCAACAACCCTGATGCATACAAAGATACATACATGCAAGTGAAGTTAAATAAAAGCTTGTACATACTTGGGCATTGAATCCCGAAGCATTTTAACAATCCCGGGATATCGGGATGCAAAAATTCTAATCCCGGGATCCCGAGAATTTTCGGGATTTCGACTTCATAACAACTTTTTTGCATTTTACAGTAGGTTCGCCTTTTTCAAAGCACACAGATTCATTGTCGCCACATTTGGTCTTAGGGGAGCATAATGCCCCTTAGTAAAAGAGTATGTAATTTGATGTTTAAATATTTTTATTCTAAAATATCTAGCCAAAACCATTTACTCATATTTGCAGAAATCCTTGTCCAAAAAATGCCAACAAAGTAAAATGAAGAACAACTCTGCCACACTGTAAAAGCTTGTTGTGTTTTCAATTGCTACCAAATTTTTCGTTAGTACCCTTTCAGACACGTCAAGTCTTGAAAGCAATTTTTTCGCATTCTCTTCTGTGTTTTCTATTTGCTTCCAGTCAACTTTTATTGAATTCAAGTTATTGGTTATTTATATGGGAAGCAACGAAAAGATCCAAAGAGAGAAGAAAACTTGAAACGAATTGACGGTACGGAGTAGAGGTTTACGCCGACAGGCTTGCCGGCGGCGGCGTGGTCAACTTCAAAAATAATCGGCGGCGGCGGCGACGGCAGCGCGTCTGTAAATGCCGGCGCTACTGCCCATAAGACCCATGAGGCTACTAATCTTATCATGTCATCTCGTCAGCGTTAGGCATTCGCCTTGTCAATTCAGATTATAATTCTACTTATTTCATTATTAAATTAGAGGCTCTAACGCAAAGGAAGTTACTTGTGAAAATTGGGCCAACAAAATCTCAAGTGACAGTTAATGCATGGTCGGGCATACCACAGGTCACGCAATGTGGACCACTCTTGTTTATTTTATTTATAAACGACTTGCCTAACTGTTTTAATTTTGCAAACTGCCTGATGTTTGCAGATGATGTTAAGCTTTTTACAGTTGTGCGTGATCTCTCAGATTGTAATCGTTTTTAGCTCGATCTTGATGAATTTCAGCAGTGGTGTACATTAAACTGTTTGAACCTAAATATAGGTAGATGTTGCGTAGTTACGTGCTGAGGCAGTCTAGTAGTGATAAACCTTTTGACTATAAATTAGATGGTTGCGTTATAAAGCGGAGCACTGAAATAAAAGATTTGGGCATTATTTTTGACTCCAAACTCGCGTTTACAAAACACGTTGACTATATTGTATCTAAATCGGTTTCAATGATAGGCTTTATTAGGCGCAATACTCAAGAGTTCAGAGATCCAGTAACTTTAAAATCCTTTAGTAAGAAGCCGTCTGGAATACTGTTCTATAATATGGAGTCCATATTATGAAGTTGACTCGATCAAAATAGAAAGGGTTCAAAAGATTTTCACCAAATTCGCTATTTGCAAGTTGCCTTGGCAAGGTTATGTTCCTCCCTATATTGGCAGACGCAAATTGCTGGGTCTCCAGTCTTTGAAGGAAAGAAGAGATTACTTCTTCATTATATTTATTTATAAAATAATCACATAAATTGCGCTTATTTAACAAATTTGCCCATATTATATAATGCCCCGCGTAATTTAAGAAGCAAAAGGCTATTGGTTGGTGCTCTGCATACCACGAATTATGTCAAAAATGAACCAATTGCTAGATGCATTGAATTGTGCAATACATATTCTAGTGTTATCGATTTTAACGTAAGTATTGATAGATTTAAGAATAATTTGTTTACAATATTCAACTAGAGTCTTCACTAGTCTGTAAGAAACCAGTATACATACATACATGGCTCTCTATGTTCTCTATAGATCCGTATGTACTATTTAAATTTAAAGAAATAAAAAAAATTTAAAAATAAGTTATTGGAGTAATGTATTTCGCTATTAATAAATTTCTGAAATAACCTTATCTACCGTTTTGTTAAATTACGGGGTTCTTACGATTTTTTGCGGGTTATAGATTGAAAACTAGGGTGGTCTACTATTTTCCAACAGTTTTACCCATCAGCTCCCAGCAGAACAGGCATTTTTGACCCACTGTTTAAAAAATGACTTATAGATGGTTAAAATTTCCACTAAAATTTTAAGTGCCAAATTTTCCTAAGGATAACCGAAAGTAATGAAAAATACTACTAATTTCCATCAAGAAGGGGGAACTTTAACCCTGTGTAGAAAACATTGCGATGCGATGGAGCAAAAAAAATACACATGAACATCAATTTGTTTTTGTTTTATCTCCAATAATCGAGGAGTTTGATGCAATAAGGGCACTTCTGTTAAAACTGCTTTCTGAGGTATTATCGTTAAAGTCATTTGGTGTGTGACAACTTTCTTGTTGTTGTAGTAATATGTAAAAAAGGAATATTGTTGTGGTATTGAAAAAATTGTTATATATTCTGTAGTAGTAGTTCCTTCAAGCGATGCATTTAATGAAAATTTTGTACAAAATTCCTTAGGCGCCGAACGCCGCTGTCGCCGCGCCCATATTTTCGTAACTCGACGGCGGCGCGTGAGTAATGACAAAAAACGGCGGCGGCGTCGGCGTGGCTCTTCGGCGTATACCTCTAGTACGGAGGTATCTGTACTCTTCCCCTCTCTTCTCACCTCCTCCGCCTCGGAACGAGCAGACTTGAAAGCAAGACTTGACGTGTCTGAAAGCTGACTTATTACACAGTTCTTTCACAAAATATTCGAACAAGTACAGTTATTCAGGCAGGTCCTGAAATTCACTTCCAAGCGCAAATGGCTCAAGCTCACTTTGAATCCAAATTTTGGTGTTCTGTATCACCCGATTTACATGATTCAAGTACTTGGAAGCAATTCTTGCTCATTCTCTTTTGTGTTTTCTATTTTCTTTTACACGTTTCAATTCTGTTGAATTCAAGTTTTTGGTTCTTTAAATGGGAAGCAACGAAAATGCCAAAAGCAAAGCAAGAAAGTTGAAACGACTTGACGGTACAGACGCATGTGTACTCGTCCCTTTTCTTCTCACCCCCTCTCTTCCACATGCGAGCAGAATTGAATTCAATACTTGAACTGTGTAAAAGCAGTCTATTTCTCGTGTTTCATGTCAAATGAATTCTTTTTCAACATCTCTCTCGTTCTGTAAATGAATCAGTAAAAATCTCGGGATCCCGGAGCTGTAATCCAGGGATTTCGGGACATGGAAAAGTGTCCGGGATCCCGGAATCCTGCGAGTCTGGATCCCAGGATTGAATGCCCTAATACATACATACCAGGGATGTTGCGAATGTTTGCATTCGCATTCGATATGCGAATGATTCGCAACATTTTACACATTCGCATTCGAGTTTCGCATTCGCACAAATGATACGAATGTTTTGCGAATGCGAATACCCGCCAGCGTTCCAAGTGAGCAATTGTTCAGTGCAACCGGTCTTATATACGAGCCTCTAAGAAATCGCCTCATGGGAGAAAAGGGAGCAAAATTACTTTTTTTGAAATATAATATGCCCCTTCTGATCTTTTACTACTAGATTAAAACATTGTATAGGATAAGCCTCCGTTCAATGTTCTAATAATTTACAAAATTTTTAAGTAAAAACGATGAATTAAGTTCATTATAGCTTTTTAATGTTATTCCTAACATTCGCATTCGCACATTCGTATTCCGAAAATTCGGATTCGCGAATGTGAAAAAAATTATATTCGAAACATCCCTAATACAAACATACATACTAGAGGGCTGCATGAATTCTTTCAAAATGGCTTATGTATTATTCATATGCAAAACAAATGAATGATTTTGGCTTAAAATTTTTTGAATTTGAGTGAATACCTGTTCTGATATACATACAAATGAGTCGACACAACAATATCCAAACAAAGTGAAAATACACAGAGAAAAAAACGTGTTATAAAAATGAAATTTTTATATTTGATTACCGTTTAAAAATGTTCGTATTTAAATCAAGTGAAAAGTCAATATTTCCATTATACATACACTAGGTATAATGGAAATATTCAATTCAAATACGCCCGTATTAAAATGAAGCATTTTTCACTGCACGGTTGGCATTTCGCACGTCTCAGATGCTTTTTCATATGTAATTAAGAAATTATGTGTATACAAAGCATGGATAGCGCTGACAACACATACACACATACATAGTACATGTTTATCTGCGCAAATGCACTAATCGCGCGCTGTGATGTTGATGTAAACTCAACATTTGAAAACACATTTACATGTATGGCTCTAGCTGAGTGTGCAAAGATGCTTATATACACTTAAATTTAAAACGAGTTGGGTTGGTGCTCTTTCATATGCACCTTTTTTTAAATTTAGCACGTTTTTTTTTAATTCTAAAATTTTTTTCCCACAGTGTAAATTTAATTGAAATAAATGACAATTTTTTGTACGAATATCCAAAAATGTTTTTTTCTATGTACATATGTACAAACATACATATCGTCGTTTAAAGTACAAAACCGCGTATCGTCATTCTGCAAAACCGCGTAACTGACATTTGCTGCCAAAAATTGGATTTGCTCACACAAGCTCTTGGCTCAATCCTTATCCATTCGTCCTGAAATATACTAGCCAGAAATGCGATTGCTTTATAAAAAAGAGAACCATTTTGAAATATGAGTGTTTTTACTCTCTAGAAAATATTTTATGCAACCTCACATATGCGGTTTTGCATTTTGTTGATTCGCGGTTTTGTACTTTAAACTACTATATATATGTATGTATGTATTGCTGCGCTCCTATTACAATATGAACAAACTTGTTTGTAGAAAATAACTATAACCGAAATGAGTGATTTTAATGTTTTTTATTCAGAGTCATTCCACTGAAAAGAGGAAAGCAACATGAATTTAAATATGCCCTAATTATCTCTATTTCGGTAGTAGTAACCTCTTTTTAAATGACGACATTTAATTAATCTGTTGTAAAATATTAAATAAATCAAACGAAGTTGTAATTTTTGTCTACGGAAACTGATATTTCATGCATAATTACTTTACACCAGTCACAAGATGATGTCCCACCAGTCACAACTTTAAATATTTTTTAATATTTCTATGGCTATTATATAAACCTCATTTTTATTGAAAACGAAAGCGTATAATTCATATTTTCCAAGACCAAAATATCTTTCGTAAAAATTAAGTGTTTTGGCTAAAATTCATCTTTGAGTGCACAAGGGTAAAATAAAGTTCTTTTCAGTGTCCCACCAGTCACATTCATTCAAAAGATAAATACATAAAACTAAGGGCCAATTTCATATCTTATTACATTAAACGAGGAATTCTTGTATCTTACTAATATTATAAATGTGAAAGTTTGTATGTTTGGATGTTTGGGAAATCATCACGCGGAAACGACTGAACGGATTTGCATGAAATTTTGTACGCAGATAGCTTATGAGCCAGATTGGTTAATAGGCTGTTCCTTTTTAAGAGTTGCCACCTGTTAAAAAAGTTCAATTTATTTAATATGCGGGAACGACTGAACGGATTTGCATGAAAATTTGCACACATATAGTTTATGACCTAGATTGGAAAATAGGCTAATTTTCTTAAGAGTTGCCACCTGTTAAAAAAGTTTAATTAAATTAATAGCGGAAACGACTGAACGGATTTGCATGAAATTTTGCACACGGATAGCTTACAATCTAGGTTTGAAACTAGGCTACTTTTTTAAGAGCTGCCACCTGTAAGAAATGTTTAATTTAATTAATACGCGGAAATTGGTGAACTAATTTGCATGGAAGTTTTCACACAGATATCTTATGAGCTAGGTTGGAAAATAGGCTACTTTTTTAAGAGTTGCCACCTGCTAACAAAGTTTAGTTATATTAATACGCGGAAACGTCTTAACGGATTTGCATGAAATTTCGCACAGAGATATCTTATGACCTATGTTGGAAAACAGGCTACCATTTAAAGAGTTGCCACCTATTAGAAAAGTTTAATTAAACTAATACGCGGAAATGACTGACCTGATTTGCATGAAAGTTTGCACACAGATAGCTTATGATCTAGATTGGAAAATAGGGTACTTTTTTAAGAATTGCCACCTGTTTGAAAATGAAATTTTGCGCACAGATGGTTTATGACCTGGATTGAAAAATAGGCCACATCCTTAACCGGTTTCCCGATCAGAAAGAAATTTGGTACACTTACTACGTATTTCGCAAGGATGGTCTTAGACTGAAAGTAATTCCGATAACTCAGGCCCCTCCCATAGAAATTTGAATTTTCATATTACATACATATCTCTGGAAGTATTTGTGGGAGAGAACTGGAATGTGGTATAGAGATATGTATGTGAAATCAATGTTGGCATTAGTCGATTGATTTTTTAATCAATTAGTAAATTCGATTAAATTCAATCTGATTACAGTTAATCATGATTAATTTTAATCTGACTGAACAGTTAATCGTAACCGCGATTAAAAAAATTAATTTTTAATCATTAACTCTTAATTTGATCAAATAGGTTTGGTGATTAATTAGTTTATGCTGGAATTTTCCTGTGCAAACAAAGCAAGTAAATCCGGTATGGCTAAGTCGGGCTTCCTCATCAGTCTAAGCAATTTGGTGTGCATTTTCATTAAGATATATACCAACAAACGTTTGTAAAAGTTCCCAGTTTATGTATTACTAATAACAATAATTATAATTTTTTTATATTATGTGCTTTTTATAAACGCAAAACACAAAATAATTACTATAACTGGAGTTTGGTTTCAAACTCGGACAAACTAGACAAATTAATCAGATTTTATTTTTAATTGGATTAACGATTAATGTTTTAAATTAATTAAACGTAATCGCAGCCAGCGAGTAACGATTAAAAAAATGTTATCATTAATCGTACAGTTGATTACGACTAATTAATTTTAATCGTCAAACGCGATTAACATTTTAATCGTTAATTTTTAATCGTTAATCAGATTAACAGTTTGCCAACACTGTTTGAAATCATGTTCATATTGACGGAGAAAAATGGACCTTTTTGGAAAAGAGGCGCAGCACCTCCCATACTGGCTGAAAGTTTCATATTGCATATCTCTTCAAATGTTTGGGAAAAAGCACCAAGCTTGGTATGGAAATACATATGTATGTATGTATGTGAAACTAATACCATACTCATGGAGAAAATGAGAGTTATTGGAAAAGGTGGTGTGGCAACTCCCATGCAAATTGACTTTTTCTATGCTGCATATCTCTGGAGGTGTTTATTGCAGAGGACTGGAACTTGGCACCGAGATGTGTTTACAAAATTAATTCCATACTCATGGAGAAAAATTGTCGTTATTCGAAAAGGGGACAGGGTTCCTTCCGTACAAACTTACTGTTTTATACTGCTTATCTCTAAGGGCCGGTTGTTCAATATCTGGTTATCACTACCACTACACTATCGACGATTTCGACATCATGCATGTAACATGTGATCGATAAAGCAGTAGTTTTGCTTAACTGGAGCTTCTACCTCCGATTTGCACTAATCAGACATTGAACAACCGGCCCTAAAGGTGTTCAAGGTAGAGTACTGGGACTTGGTACTGGGATATGTAAAATCAATTCTAAATTCATGGAAAAAACTAAAATGAATGTGGTGCAAGCAAATTTTGGGAAAGCGCTCATAGCCGCTTTTAATTTTCCTTATCAACGTTTAAAAAAATGTTGGGTAGAGTGGTTAGCACATATTTCACTATATCACTGACTCTTGCATAGTATCTAATGTTTTTTTGCTTGCTTTTCACTTTATTGTCATTATACGCTTTGATTTTGCAGAGAGATCAAGCATGGAAAAGGGGGCGTGGCACTTCCAGTACAAATTTACTTTTTCTTGCCACATATCCCTGGAAGTGTTTGTGGAAGAATACTGGAACTTGGTATGGAGTTGTGTATGCAAAATGTATCAATTGCTCATGGAAAAAATGTGAGTTATTAAAAAAGGAGGCATGTCGCCTCCCATACATACTAAAACTTCTTAATACATATCTCTGGAAGGATAAAAAATCTCTCGAAGTATTTTAAATTTGTATTGGATTTATTTTATAAGTGCCCTACTGACAGAATAAATTTCATTAAATGGAAAAGGGAGAGCCGGTTTCGGCCTTATAATCTAAAGCTCTCTTGAGGCATTTGCTACAGTAATGAGAAGTGGTATTTTACCAAGGCCAGGTTACTAAATTGGCGTTGGAAATATTAGAACCCGCCGTGGCACCTCCAAGAAGGTTACACGGTGACAGGTAATAAGATCAACGGAAATAAGGACAATTGACTTTATTTCCCGCCCTGGTGCGAAATAAAGTCAATTGACATTATTACCTTTTTAAAAGCGAAATAAAATCCATTGACATTATTTCTCTTTCAAACATTAAATTTGCTTAGCTTCGCGGGGCGCGAGCGCGGCGCGCGCGGTGTGGCGCGCACACCACGTCACGCTACGACGCGGCCCCCCTTCCCCGGCTCCGTTTATATATTTTAAACATCTATCTGCACACTTTTTACAAAGATGAGATTCTGATATAAAAATCCACCTAAGCTTTAACTGTCATCAGTGATATTAATGTTACCTGATATAACGACAGGTAATAAGTCCCAGATGATTTCTAAATTCACAAATTAGTTTTTGTGCAAATTGCAGATAGAGGGTATTAATAAATTCAAGCCCTCGATATTTCACCTTTTTATATTTGTAAGTTATTGGAAGCGGGTATGCCAACTTGGCTCAAACCGTGCCATTTGTCCCTATTTCACTTCAAATGGGATTTAATTTTTCAATTTGGCACAAAATGCCAAAATGGCACTTTTGTAAAAAAAAAATAACATTTCAATACATTTTTGTGAAATCCTTTGCGTGCACTTCTTTTTCTCAACTAAAATTTTCTAATTTATAAAAGCTATTCAACTGGTTTATCTTATTTTATCATTGCACTTTTGTTTGGAAAATGTAGCTTTATTTTATTGCTAAATGTGAATGATTAAAAGGAATAACACCTTTTTTGGCACTTTTATATTTCTATTTGGCACATTTTGGCACTTTTTTATCCTCAATATGGCACCTCATAACTAAGGATAGTTGGCAGCCCTAATTGAAAGATTTCTACTGTGTTTTGGGGCAACAACTTGTCTGCAGTAAAAAAGCATATAATTTGTGTTTCAAAAGTGTGTGAAAACCAAAAACCAATCAATTAACTTATATGATCTCGGTTCCGATATTAAAA
The DNA here is from genome assembly GCF_013731165.1 of Rhagoletis pomonella. NCBI lineage: Eukaryota > Metazoa > Arthropoda > Insecta > Diptera > Tephritidae > Rhagoletis > Rhagoletis pomonella. Next base: position 21,587 of record NW_023461350.1, read on the forward strand.
AATCAATAATTGTTTATACCCGCATTTTGGCACATTGGCTCGTTGAATGTGCCATCTAATAAATAGTGTCGTCATTCTCCTTAGCTGCTTTCAAATGATGTCGTCACAAATTGCAGGCGGAGGCATGAATACAGTGTAAGAAAATTCTTTTTCTATAATTGTTTCCTTATAGAAAGGTTGGTTTCTTTTCCACCTTAGACATTCCGAATTCGTTCAATATATGCTAATTTAAAACACAGAATTCTTTCAGTGTTCCTCCGGGGTTTTTGATAATAGTGTTCGCTTTATTTTTGTGGAAACGAAACATGTTTTGCAAGTTATGGATCATTTCTACACTCTTTCTTCAAATATTTCTCGTATTCCAGCTGTGCGCAGGCGTTTAGGTTTTCGCATCGTGTTTTTTACATATTCGTAATTTAAATTTTTTTAATAAAATCAATTGGTGGTAGTTCATGATTGTGTGTGGATTAATATTACAACACTGAGGATTTGGCAATAAACTTTTTCATCTGTTAAAAAACAACACTTACGGGGCAATGTTTATTGTAAGAACAACATTTTTTTCTATGAATCGACATACTTTAAGCATTTTGAATGAGGAAATGGCGTCAATGACTTTATTTCCAAATTTTTGTTGACTTTATTTCGCTTTTGAATAGGTAATAATGCCAATTAACTTTATTTCGCACCAGAGTGGGAAATAAAGGCAATTGACCTTATTTCCTTTGACCTTATTACCTGTCACCGGTTACCCGTTCACGCGTCGTATACCTGGAACCATTTTAAGGTAAACTTAGAGGGATTGATATCTTTTGTATGCCTAGCGCGCATACGAGATTTTATAATTTCATAGCGGGGTGAAACCCGCGGGTATAAGCTAGTATATATATATATCCATAGGGTTCTCGGAAACGGCTCTAACGATTTTGATGAAATTTTGGACACAGATAAAGTTTTGGATTTTAAGGTTATCTGAATAGGCATTATCTCCGAGAAGACTTGTACAAGGTTGCCACCTATTCGAAATTAGTTAAAAATTAATTAAAACATCATAATATGGGTATCAATGGGAAGGTATTTTAAAGATCCCTAATTCAAAAATATTTCAGTAGGGTTGCCACCTATTTTGAATCGCATATATATTTAATTTTTTGTTTAGAAAAAAAGGTAAATTACTGCAATTCATGGGTACCAAAAGAAGGTTCCTAAACATTGCTTTCCCTTTACACAAAATGTTTCCCCTTAGGATTATAGTGTAAGGTTGCCACTTATTTTCGATTCCACACAATTTATCTAAAACATCGCAATATGGATTTCAAAAGAAAGGTATTGTTGAGAACTTTGGTCCGAAAATAGTTTCGATCAGGGTTGCCACGCTTCTATGTAAAAAAAAATTTCATATTGTTAATTTCAATCAGCATTTTTTTTGTATGTATGCACAGTACATACCCGCTCAAGGTATGTACTATTCATTCCAGCGTATTTCGGGATAGAGTTGCCACCTAAATTTTAGAGTAAGAAATAGGTATCGAAATCCAAATTTTTTTTTTTGTTTGCAAAGTATTTTTTTAAAGCTATCCAATCCACATGACCATTATTTGATATCCAAACCTTGAGAACTTTAGAAAGTATGCCCTCCGGGCAAAGCTCGGTCAACCTGGTATGAATCTTTAAACGGCACTTAAGTTTAAATGCCATTAAAATTTCGTTGGGTTTCAGATCAACTTTTAAATATGCCAAACAATTGGCAACACTGCTGCTTATTCCTTGAAATTGTTGTTGCATTTGCTTGTTTGTTTACATTTTGTGCTGAACAGCTGATTGGTTTTTGGTGGGATTTGGTGGGATTGATTAAACAACCTACCAATCAATCTTGGTTGTTTGGTACAAAAACAGGGTTGCATATCTCAATAAAGCAATTTTATACATTAGTTATCGTTATATGTTAAAAAATATCTTTCGCTGTTGTAGAAGTTCCGACGACATAGCTAAAATTCACATTTGATCACATTCTGGAGTAAAATTTCCCACTAGTCACAATGGAATGGCCCTTTTCATTCACATTCTTCCATTTGAAGGTAGAAAATTTAAAACAAAATGTATATTCATAACTTACAAAACTCCAAACGCTGAGTGTTTTGTATGTGAAGTAGAATATTCAAATCTACGGTACTCTGTTTGGCTAGAAGTTTGAATGAAGTCATGCAGCCCTATAATACATACATACATTTGTATATGGAGCCCTTATCGCCAAAAAAACGTAAGCAAAATTTTGTTGCTTTAATTTTCGTTTGGATTGAAGTGACAACGTTCTTGATTTAAGCTTTAAATGCAACTGAACTTTATTCATCACATATTTTTAAGTTAAGCCTAATTCTTTGAAGAAGGAGCCAGACGCTTACGCTGCAGATTTAAAATATAAACGTAAAGCTTTGCGATCGCTCTCACGCTAGAATTTCTGAATGCGCAGAACGCGCAGTTTATCAAAATGTATTAAATAAATATACGCCGGATGGGCATGCTACTTTGATGTTATTGTGTTGCAACTATGTAAGCGTATAACACCTTCCCCGTTTGGAAGCGGGAGCACACTGCAGTTGTGATCACGCTTAGATACATATAATATATGAAATTATTCTAAATGATAAAGATTTCAAAATTTTAATATTACCTTTATCTTATTTTATTTATTTATTTTTTAAATTTATTTTAATTATGTTTTTGAAATCTCTATTTACACAAAATAGTTAAAATTCTGATCATCGTATAGGCTTACAAGTATGGAAAGCGCCATTTTGTTTGTTTACATTTGAACACAGCTGAGATCACCTGATTTTCAATTCTCTCATTCTCCGCACAGAGTTACATTCAAGTTTCAGAAAAAACTTTAAAATGTAAATTGAGAAATATTTTAGAAAAATGTGTTTTTATTCATTTGAATTCAATAAAAAAGAAATTAAAAATGCGTGCCAAGTCTTGCATTTCCAATAATAACGATAAATGTGTATGTTCCAGGCAATAATTTAAAATATTTGTGAAACTTATCGTTTTGCGCTAAAATACAACAATGTGTGTAAAATTCTTTGTCATTGCTTCTGTTTTGATTATCATATTCGTGCCTGCCGGTGGAAAAAATAGGTAAATTTGCATTTATTTTCAAGAAAACATATCAGTTAAAATATATTTCTTTCCAGAGCGACATACGGACAAGTAAGATGATAAATTTGTATGATGAATATCGCGGAAAAACTTTTGTATCAAAATTTCTATTCTAATTTGCATTTGAATTATGATATCAACAGGGATGATTTGGGACGTATTTTTTGAAGACAATTTTCTTATAAATATTGAGATTGTTGATTTATTATTTATTTAGAATTAAAAAAGGTAGTTTATATTAAAAAATATATTTACACTAGCAGTATGTAAATTACTTTTAATCCGAATTGAAACGATTTTAATGAATATTCATGGTTACCATTAATAGTAGTATGACAGTTAGATCTAAATGCATATTTGACAAGAAAGATGGAATACAAGATTGCGCCGTCCTGGCGGCGATGACATATCTGTACAAAAAGTAATAAAAGTCGAATTGGATGTTGAAAGAAAATGTGAGAACAGCAAATTTTCTTAATAATAAATTTTTCGATAAGGAACGTGTTTTGATTGTGCTAATTTGTAATGCCTTATTCATAAACAATAAAGTAGCTTAAAAAAGGCTTATAAATTGAAAAATGTTTGTAAACGGCAATTTAAAAAGCTTTTTGAAATTTTTATTTTTTATTAATAAGGCAATAAAAATATGTGATTTACAATAACTTTTAACAAAAGAAATACGAAATAAGGTGATTTTTGCGGAAGTGGGTATTAGTGAATTTCAGTGCATTTAAAGTTTCTGAGGTTTCGTTTACCTTTAGATCAGAATTGTCAAAATTGAGAAATTCAAAGTAGCGATACAATAATCATAGAAAAGAAGATTGCGCCCTGCTGTGATGATGAGTAAATTTACCACAATGAGGAAGAATATAACAATTAAGTGAAAAAATTTGATTTTTACAAATTTAGTGAGCAGTAACGCGTTTCAAGAACGATATTTCAGACAAATCGTTAATGAACAACTATTTTTCCTTCCCGTCTGCTTTGGTTTTGGCAAAAAAGTTGATAAGCTCCTGACGGCGATCAAGTCATTTCAACCATAAAATAATATTATTTGCAAGAACCATTCACTAAAATTTTAACTAACTTTTTATTATTTATTAATTCCTTTTTGATATTCAGCAATAACAAGATGGAAAAAATTATAAACCAAAATTAGTAATATTTTTATGAATGTAGCTATAAAAGTTCACAGAGGAAACGCCGGAAAACAATGTATTGGCAACAACATAAAATTTATGGCAATTTAGATGTCAACAGAATAATAACTACGATAAAAAAGCATGAAAGAGGTGTGCGAGAAACGGTCAACAAATTTCTTAAAAAATATTTTGATTTTTGCTGGGTGTAAATGAAAACTCAATGAGTATTAAGGAAAAGAAAAATTTGAAAATAATAAACAGAAAAAGACATGGGTGCACAGAAACTTTAGTTAAATGTTTTCCCCAAATTCTTAAAAAGTAAGCAAATCGATTTTTTTAATGTTACTTTACATCTATTTTCTTTTTTATGAATAAGGTCATAAGCATGTACCGTTTTTATAAATAAATCTTATAGCAATATGCTATATATTTATTTATATACTTTTTGGCTGGCGAAATATGTAATTTTTCAACTTAATAGAAAAGCGTATTTAACCACATTACTTTTTTTTAATATTGAATGGCGCAACACAACAACTCTTTTTGTTGCACGAAACCCTTGAACACGTGGCTGTCATCTATTTCTTCTGTTTCGACATTTCGGTATTTTGCATTTCTTTCATTTTGACGTCATTCGCATTGTCAGATTTTTGAAATACGTTTTGGTTCGACATTCTGCTATTTCATAATTCTTTCATTCTCATGTCATCCATCTTCCATTTCTTACCTTCCATTGCCGTTCGCATCGTCGAACGTGCCTGTCAAACACTGCCGCCATCATGCTTTTCAGTTTGGCAGGCACGTCCGCTGTT
>NW_023461351.1:0-26686 GCF_013731165.1 Rhagoletis pomonella
CTGAGATGCCTAAAGCTCGCCAACAAACACATACCGTGTATAGCAGACTGGCAGCTTATAAAATAAAACCAACAGACCTCTTCTCTTGGCCATTTGCGAAGAATCTATTGAGGCTCGGTCAAAGGCGGACAACAGAATTCGCTTTGGCATCCGCATGGCCAAGATGAAGATTTTTGTAGGCGACAAGGCTCCTGATGAAGACGACAGAGAGGAGGTCGATGATACGAGCCAGTTGCTGAAGGACGTAAACATCTCCGATGCAGCCCCCCGCCGAAGATGAAGTGTGTACAGATTAATCTGCAGCACTCAATATGTCCGACAGATAATCTGTCAATCCTTCTCGGAGAGGGAAGCATCGACGTCAGCCTAATCCAGGAGCCGTGGGTCAGAGGTGATCAGATCCATGGACTTAAGAGCAGTAAACATAACCTCTTTTAGAGTGGTAACACAGGTAAACCGAGAGCATGCATTCTAATCAAAAAAGGTATTAATGCGTTTCTCTGTCCAAATTACAGCATAGCAGACTTAACCGTGGTGAAAGTGGAGAGAGAATGGCACCAAAATACCTTCCTGGCATCTGCTACCTGGCTCATGACAGGGACGCCCCACCCGAAGAACTGGAACAATTTACCGCCCAAAATCAGAGAGAACAAATTCGGATAGGATGCGACGCAAATGCGAGACACACTATCTGGGGGAGTTCCACGATAAACAGCAGAGGTGAGTCTCTCTTACACTTTATATTAAATACTAACCTGAGTATATGCAATAAAGGAGAGAGTCCAACCTTTATATTTCCCAGCTCCGAAAGATTTGCGGGATGGGAAGATGTACTGGACTTAACCCTACCAACAGATGGAATTGTCGTCGATGACTGGAGAGTATCCAGTGAAACATCCATGTCGGATCATTGTTAAATACTCTTCAGCATTCGCGGAAAGCCCACTACCTCTTCCTTATTTCGGAATCCGAGAAGAACTATATGCCCCAAATTTATCAGGCTAACGTCAGGTAACCTAGACAGTAGTAAATCAAAGGAGATTCCAACTGCTGTAGAACTAGACAACACAGTAGAAAAGCTGGAAAAAACTCGAGCCATAGCTTTTAAAAAATCCACACCAGTAAGCGTCCTTAAGAAAAAATCATCTCCATGGTGGACGGGGGAGCTTAGGGAGCACAGGTCAAATCTCAAAAAAATCTTTAACGAGTGCTATAGAACAAAACTGTGGCAGCCATACAAAGATGAGTTAAGGCAGTACAAAAAATCAGTAAAGAAAGCTAAAGCGGACTCTTGGCAGTCCTATAGAGAACTGTAGGGATTCCGCCAGACTAAGCAAAGTTTTATCCAAGGAACACAATAACCCCAACCTTATTAAGGGAGAGGACGGTGCATGGACCAGGACAGCGGAGGAATCCCTAGAGACCTTCATAAATACACACTTTTCCGGCTGCGATCAGAGGCCAAAACACACAAATCAAAAACCATTGTCAGTGCTTGGTTTTCTTTTTAATTACGTAGCACCCACTATTTGTATTAAAAATATATAAAATATAGACAAAGAACGTAAATCTATAAGAAGAGACAACACGTTAAAATTGTAACGAGTGGGAACATCAGGAGCGTGCTTTCTCTTTTGCCCAAATACGTTTTGTGATTGGATGAAAAGAGAAAGCACGCTCTTGATGTTCACACTCGCTACAATTATAACGTGTTGTCTCCTCTTATAGATTTACGTTCTTTGTCTATATTTTATATATTTTTAATAAAAATAGTGCGTGCTAGGTAATTAAAAAGAAAACCAAGCACTGATAATGGTTTTTGATTTGAAATATTATTACATTATTATAAATATGGGAAGGAAAATACTCCGATTTAATGTTTTAATATTATCAAAGTGGCAAAGCCGTTGATAACACTCACAATTTAGGCAAAGAACATAGTGACGCGACAAAGAGAGCGACAAAACATTTTCTGATAATAGCAAAGAAAGAGACAAGAAACGTCGAAACATAGTGAAGCAAGCAAATTTGTTTGTTTTCGTCGCAATGCTCTTTGTAGCTTTCTTCGCTTCACTATGTGCTGCCACATTGAAAAATAAAAGTTTGTTTTTGTCGCTATTATCCGAAAATGTCTTGTCGATCTTTTTGTCGCGCCAGTATGTTCTTTGCCTTTTGAAACTTCTTTTTTGTATCATCATTGAAATTCCCTTTTTTACCTTCCTTTTATTAGCTCGGGATGTAACTATGTAATATTGATGCGCCTAAAAGATACAGCGATTTCTATTCTCAAGTTACATACCTGATGACAGTACGAATGGCAATTATAATAGGAAGGTTTTAGTTTTTTAAACTATATATTTTTTTTTTATTTGTATCATGCTGCCTTTTTTTTTGTATCATGGCTCTACGATTCCCACATGAGGGGAACTGAATTCCACATGAGTGGAACTGATTTCATTGGGCACGTTTAGAAGGCGCAACAGCTCAGGAACTGTTGCGATTGCACCAAGAATGATAGAATACAAGATTGCGCTAACCGAGCTGAGACCAACCGGACGTGACGCAGTGTTGCCACAAAAAAAATTACCAAATTCGTCAAAAACAAATGAAACATCCTCAAAATCCGAACAAATTACTCAAGATTTTCTTATTTATTATTTACAGGACTTAGCATAAAAATTAATCACATTCTCCAATTCAATTGGTACATTTGTTCTTGAGGTTCAAACAAAGTATCACCGTTATTTTTTATGCCTTGCTTTGTATATAATATTGCTGCAACTATATCAGCCCAATAAACACTAAAACAATATTTCTCCAACCTTTGAGAAATTCATAGTTCTCAAGTTGATATCCAACATCATTCTCCAACTCATCTCTAACCGACGCGGAGATACGTAAAAAGTGATAGAGAAACGAATATTTAATTATCAAGTGAAAAACTAAAGCTATATAACGAGGAAAATTACCAACAAAAAGTAAATAATCTTCAAAACATCCTCAAATAATCTTGAAAGAAAATAAAACGCCAAGTGAATCGAGTGGCAAAATTAATGTCGGCCTGTGTACTGTGAAGTGAATTATTGTAATACGATTTTGCTTAACTACATAATAGAAAAGGAGTAATAAAATTAAAAATTAAAATTTAATGCATCTATGTATGTCGTTTCAATCAAATAGGTATAAGGTATTTTACTATTTCAATTTCAGTATTTCAATGATATGTTTGAGACCAATTGGAGAATTACATTCGACTTCAAGTTGAGAACTAGCATTTTCTCAACTTGAGAAACAGTCCTTTTTTCATACAAAGAAAAATGCACTTTTTGTTGAGAACGCTATGATCCTCCACTTGAGGTACTGTTGAGAAACAACGTTGGAGATTTGAGAAATACCTTAGTTCTCAAATTAACCTCAAGTTGAGCGCAAACCTAAATGTTTATTGGGAGTGCTTAATCTGGTCCTCAAGCCAGTCCTACACATTTTTAAACTACTAAATATACATTCTACTGAAGCATTAGAAAAGGGCTATATTAGTAATGCAGATATAATTTTTTTTTAATTGGGAAACTTATATGAACCTGAAGAATCTTTTAATTCAAAGACTTGTTTCCTATAATTTTCTGCATATAATGAAGAATCAATATGAATATCCTTATGATCGAACAATGCGTGTTCTCTCCATTCGTTATCGGGATTTTGCAAGTTCAAAATAAGTTGAAAACATAACGATGAAAGGAAAAAAATGATCGATAATATTTTGAATATATAGCAGCAAATGCAGATGTGCTTAAGAGCGAAAAACACCACACACGCGGCTTGACAAACCAAGCGAAATATTCCTTTGAATAAAGCTATTTCTGTTGTGTATGGGGGTTTTTGAAAGTTTGACAAGCCATTTGAAGGAAATTTGAACAAAAATCAAAATTTTTTGATTTTCTGGCCGTCATGTTGACGTTTGATCAAACCGCTTGCGTTCAGGCCGATTCTGAACAGAAACCCCCTGGGAGTTTTCTCACTTTTCCCTTTCCTCCTATCATGAATAAAAATTCCTTGAGTATTTTTTATATTAAATGGCGGAGTTTAGCTGTCAAAAAAGTGTCAAACAGCTTTTTCGAACCTCGAATTTCCTCCTCCCAAATTTTCGGGGAAAATGCTACTCCCTGGGAGTTAATTATTGGAGGATTTCTTTCTCGGGAGAAACAAATTCCCGGAGAACAAACTCCCCGGGAATATTAAGAATTGGGCTGGTTATGTGTGATAAAATCGCCTCATTCACAACGGAATTTTTACCGAATGAGGACGCAAGAGAGAAAAATCAAAGAAAACCAAACCCTTTTACATTGTGAACCGGAAGAAAACTAAAATTTTTTGCTTGAACGAGTCATATTTGCATGGTGTATGGCGAAATGGGAAAAGTAGGTTTGAAGAATGTTTGACAAGCCGCTTGTGTGGTGTATTTGGCTCATTATAAAACTTCGGAAAGCTTTTTTTTAAATAATGAAAATCAATAATTATATCATTCTATCTTGAAGTGACAAGAATTACTGAGATTTGAGTAAAAACATTGTTGGAATCTATTAAATTTTGACAAAGTTATGGGCATTTTAAAAAAACATTCTCACTGTCAATTCGAATAATCGATTTTTGCCTGAAAAACAAAATCGCGTTTAATTCGGCCGAAAAATTTTTCCGAGCCAAAAGAAAAAATACGTGTCTCATTATTTGGACCAAAAACAATGTATTTGAGTTTGGTGGAAATTAAAAATCATGCTCGTACCTGACCGGTTGTCTGGAAATGGAAAGCATCGCCTATATGATAGTTATATATATATCTCGATTCCTAGACGTGACCCAGCGAAACGCCGGGACACGTAAAACTTGTTTTTGACCGATATAACATTTCCCGTTGGTTTCATCCCATCCCTTTTTTGAGTGTCGCATAGTGTTATTTTTATTTTTGCTCGACATGATTTTCTTAACTTTAAGAGAAAAAATTGTCCAACACTAAAAACTATATGGTGACAAGAATGATATAACACAAGATTCAGCATTCCCGGCGAAGATAAAATTTCTCAAGTAAAAGTAAACAAAGCCGAACGGGAGGATAAAATAAACTGTAAAATAGTAAATTTTCCAAGTAATAAATTTTTCGACAGAAAACGTGGTTTTATTGTGTTAAATTGCAAAATATATGATTTGTAAAAAGAATTAATAGCGAAAATGTTAAAAAGCGGTGATTTTTGCGAAAGTATTAGCAAATTTTAGTGCATGTAAAGTTTATGAGGCGTTGTTTATTTTTCCTTGAGAATTGTCAAAATCGGCAAATCCACGTGCCACATTTGTTCGCTACTTCGTGATTTGATAGAAAGAAAAACTGGAAGCACTCCGCAAAATTGCCGAAATCTCTTAAAATATGTTCGAATAACATCTTGATATGGAAGGAACTGCTTTGCACTGTCAAGGAAGAAACTGCCAAAACTCAACGCAATTTTTAGCAACTTCCATCTTGCACTTTATTATGCTAAAATTAAAAAGTTTGCAATTTAGGTGAAACCTTGCAGAATTTTTTTAATTTTTGTACAAAGCTTGATCCAAACCGAGATCTACCACATTTTTTTGAAATCTAACACATTTTTTTCCAAATTCTACCACACAGAATTTTTTAACGTCCGATCACTGTGTTGTGTACTTCTGATCAGCTGAATAGTTGCATGTTAGATGATCGTAATATTTTTCTGATCATTTGAGACAACATGTTGGTATGTACCTTTGAGAGTTGAGTTTGACAGCTAATGTATCAAGCCGTTCAGAAGACTCATAACGATCACTGATTTTGTTAGCAACGGTTGGGCTCAACCAAGGTACATTGAACAGGTAGTATCAGTAGAGCAGCTGATTTGATTTATTTTCAAATTATTTGGTCACGAAAATGTCAAATATTTTTAATTTTTTCTCACAAAAATTCTGAATTGTTAAAATCCATTTGCATGGGAAACCTTTTTCCATACAAAACAAGCGATTGAATAGCAGCTTTTGGAACGTTCGCCTAACTCAGCAGCACAACCGCTGATTACTGGGCCTTGCAAAGGATGGATCAATGCTTCGAGAAGCAAACAAATTAACTAGGAAAGAAAGTTGCATCAATTTTTATTTTTTCCAATTTCAATTTTTAATTTTTTGTAATTCACATGGCACACTTTGATTTAGAAGAAAAAACTCGGAACAGTTTTTGACACTTTCGATACCAGAAGCAACAACAAAATACATGCAAATGTTGTTTTTGCTCTACTGATACTACCTGTTTAATGTGCCTTGGGCTCAACTGCTGCGCCTTCTGAACCTACCCATTGTCACATATGAAAAATATGAATTTAAAAGCAAAAAAGCTTTTGACTGCCGTAGCCGAGTAGGTAGAGATGTCGGCAATAAATGCTGTGTCGCAGGTTCAAATGCCGACACACGCAGTATTTAAATGATAGAAAAAAAATTTTAATAAACAAAATTTACATATGAAATTTAAATTTGTAAATGCTTGTCAATATCATTTTCAATCTTGATAGTTTACCAAGATTTTGATTTCTATGCTAGAATTCCAATTCTTGATAAATAATAAAAAATTTACAAATTATAAAAAAAATTTATTCATCAAATGCACAGATTCGAGCTGTTACAGATGTAGATATATGAATCGAATGAATGAAAGGTCTTTTAATTACCTTTCCAACTGTGTCCATATCCTAAAAATCGGTTTAATAATTTTCAAAATATAAGCTTTTAAAAATGTTGAAAATTCCACGCCCCCCTATTAAATTGCATAAAAAAAGTATGCCATTAAAATCAGGAACAGGGGACCACGCCCACTTTTTTTCGGCTCAACGGCTTTTATTCTTTAGGTGTTCCCAGCTCTTTTACTACAGGCCAACCTAATATTCGCGGCTTGCGTTTTGGTACGCGCGCCGTCGAATTTGCTTTTCTGCGTCGCCCGAAATCAAAATGTCACGCAGAACAAAAATTGAAAATTGATTTAAGCTGAAATTATTCAAGAACGTAAACCTACCGGTACGTAAACCCGAGTCAGCTGACACGATCTGTCTTACCAAAGCTCCATGTAAATGAAAATTCAACACCGCAGAATTTTTCTGTGGTTATAGCCCGTAGCGCAGAAATCTGCGAAAACTAGATTTTTCCGTGTCAGCTGATTTCTTCGTTCTTTAGATAGTTGCCACTTCCGTCAGTTTTGCAGATCGTAAAAAAGTTATAAGTTCATATTCAAAATATGTTTAAAATATTTGAAATTTACTATTGAATCAGGTTTTTTGTTGTAAACTAAGTAGTTTATATTTAGCTACAATCTGTTATAGCACGATAGTTGAAAAGGTAGGTTTATGAAAAAAAAACATTGATGAGTGGCAACACTGTAGTAAGCACCACTGAGAGCTCCGGTAATCGACAAAATTCTGCGTATACAGACTGCGTTCAAGTATACGTTCTGCGTCCTTGACTAATTATAGCTTTAGTTTCGTAAACTCGCCGTTCAATTTCGGTTGGTCCCATACAAGTTTTATGTACATGAGGAATTTTTGACAGTAAATTGGCGGTGTGCGTGAATATTAGGTTGGCATGTTATAACATTGAAATATTGGGCCGTATGCATAAAAACTAAGGAAAAGCATTTTCTTAAAATTTCGCCCTTTCACTTGATTTGTTCAAATAAATTTAAGTGAAAGGTATGAAATTTTAAGAAAAGCAATTGCTTATTTTTTATGCATATTGCCCATTATTTAAGTTATATGAATTAACACATACCCGTCCATGATCCAGGTATCATTGTGAGCCCCTCCTATAAATTCTAGTATGCGTTTCCTTTCACTTCCACACTTCATGTACAAAGTACGCATCATACGTGGCGGCACTAGGTTATCGGCCAAACCCGATACGAATAAAAACGGTACAGAACATTTACCAATCTTCCATGAGGAGAAGTACTATAAAAAACTCAATTATAAAAAGATTTTTTTTTTTTAATTTGACAAGAGCGTGTCAGACCTGGGCTCGAATCGTAACAATCGTGAACTAGCAACTTGTCACGTAATAAAATTATAGTTAAAAAAAAACTAAAAGCACGCTTTTATTACAATAGGAACTGAAAAGCAAATAATTATTTATAGAAATACAGATTTCGTTTAAGAGTAATAGGAAGTTCCCTAACTTGATTTAATTAAACTTTTAAAATCAACCCAAAATTGGATTAAAGTAATTGAATAAAATTGATTTTACCGGAAAACTAAACGTGGGGTCTGTGAAAAACGCAGTTTCGAAAAATGTGTTTGTTAGGGCCTTTGTGAATTAAGGTGACAATATAAATATAATATTATATTCATAGCTAAACAATTAAATTCCAAAAAATTATTAGTTAAATTCATTTCCGAAATTTTATTCTAAATTATGCGTTATTATTTATCACAAACTCGCGATCAGTGTCACATGGCAACACTCGATTACAGTTGGACAGCACTTGCAGCAGAAATAAAAGAAATGAGACAGAAAGGTCTTTCTGTCTGGTCATACATCGATATAAAACTTCTTTCTAAATTTGACAACGAATTGCGTAGAAAAGATGGAAATATTGAAACGTCTGACATGCTCTATAAATTGGGACAATTTCTTACTTTATTTTTGAAGCAAAATCTTGGTATAAGATTTGCCGATGGGTGCACCAACTCAACCGCCATATCCGGAATGCTAGTAAATGTATTCTCAACAATAACACACATAATTTTTTGGCTGTACACTGTATCGGCAGCAACATCTATAACTACTGCACCGCCCAATGAGCGCCCGAACAAAACTATTTGTGCATGGTCTAGATCATTTCGTGTGTACAAGTAGTCAACCACAGCACGAGCATCGGTTCCTAAGCCTCGTTCTGAGGGCACACCCGTTGAAAAGCCATAGCCCCGATAGTCTACCATCAAAATGTTACAGTGTAGATGATTATATATTCCCCAAACATTTTGCATGCGATGACCCATGTTTCCTGCATTTCCATGAAAGTACACAAAAGTGGGTACCCCCTTTGAACGGTCCACCGGTTGGTATACCCAGAATGCATGCAATGTGACTTTATCTGGTGTATGTATATTGACTGTTTCATGTGGTAGATTATGCAATTTAGGAATGGGAACATAGATACGAGAATTCGCGGGAAGATCGGGATGATATAATACCATATCTTGTAAATAGTAGAACGCGACTGAAAGTATTAGCATTAAATTTTAAAATAGTCAATGGAAGAAATTCACAAAATCTTACCAAATATGATAGTGATAAGCACGGAAAGCGTCAAAATGCTACCATAATAGTAATAGAATATTAAAAAGGCCAAAAATCCCGCTATCAATATAGCGAAAACGCTTCGTGATCGTGGAATCGTAATTGGCACGCCGCCGAATTCCTGCGACATTTGTTGGTGATAGGATTAGAAGCTACCCTAGGAAAAAATGTTTCCGCAGCGGAGTGAGGCACTTCGAACAAACTTTTAAAATTTTATCGCTTACAGATAAGCACTTCCATGTTTTACTTTTTCAAAGTCGTAGAGAAGTTCTTGTAAATATTATTCCACGGTTATTGCGTTCCCTCACACATCTTGCGTATAGTTATGAAGTGAAATACACGAAATCAGCACATATTTATTATTAACGCAACCGATTATTTGCGATTTAACATCAACCGAACAGCTGTTTGTATAGATACATAAAGTGGCCGTTAGACGTTGCAAGTGCAAGCCCTTTTACGAAGTCTGTCAAACTTAAAAATTTTACAAAAGAGATTGCGGCAGCAGTGTAAGGGGCTGATAGTGTTGAGAAAGTTCTTATTTTCCGATATCTTCATCATTTTCTGTAGAAATGCTAACAGTTTTAAGTTATTTGTTGTTAAAATTTACCCATTACTTCACATATTTTTTATATAAACACTGCATTAATCACTTTTCTTTTCATTAATATATCAGCTTTTGTTCATAAACAAATGAATGTACATCTTTTTTCTACTAAATATTTAACAATTAATGCTTATAAACGTGTTCTTTAAATAATGTGGCGAATACTGCGGCAACACAAAGCGAACAACGAGAAATAGGCAGAATGTTCGAGGAATGACGTAGAATGTTCCACAAAGAGAAACGTCAAGTTGGATGAACACTGCGAACAGCGAGAGAAAGAGAATGAGCGATAAACTTCAGAATGTTCTAGAAATGCCAGAAGTGCCAGCGCAGGTATATAAGGGCGCCGCCACAGCGAGTTGTGTTAGTTACGAGTTACAAGACAGCAAGCTACAAGTAAAGTGAGCAGAGAAGTGAGTTGCGAATAAGCAAGATATAAGTTTAATTGTGTTACCAAGTTTAGTTAAGCGCTATTATTGCTTTAACAAGTATTGTAAAGTGTTTTTACTGTATTAGCGAGTATTGTAAATTGTTTGTTGTACAATAAAGTTAATTGTACTTCAATTTGGTCATCGATTGCATTTATTTAACAATCCAGCGATACGAACCGAGAGATTTGGGAAATCCGGACGAGGTTTCAAGGATAATCGTAACAATTGGGGTGTTTTTCAGAAACAAAATCGAAAGGCGACATATAAAAAAGCACGCAAAGAAGAAATGTCTGGCAACACCAGCAAAGTTTTGAGACGATTTTGCGACGACTGCTAGAAAGGGGTGCTCACAGTTTGATGCTAAAGATGTCTCAAAATGTAGACGTCTACATTTTGAGACACTATTTGGAACGAACTGTGAACACCCCAACTATTTGGAACGAACTGTGAACACCCCAAATAAGTTTCTATTCGAAAACACACAAATGTTGAGCGATGGCCGCGAAGTATGTAATGCCAGATCGTTGAAAACTTTACCCAAAAATACTTTGTTTATACAATATTTCAATAAATAGTGAACATTTTTAATAAGAAATCGCGCGATTTTTTAGTACAAATTTTCTCCCGCAGCGCTTTTTTTTAAATCAATGTTTCAATATATATTAAAAGTATGTAATCAAAAATCGCGTGATTTTTTATTAAATATTTTCGCCTGCGGCACTTTTTTTTAATTCAATACCTCGATATATAACGAAAATTTGTAATCAAAAGTCGCGCGGTTTTTTATTAAAAATCTTAGCCAGAGGCGCTTTTCTTTCAAAAAAATCAATACCCACTTCGATATACTGTTAATTTTCGCTTGCTCCGTTTTTTTATAATCAATACTTCGATATATAGTGAAAATATGCAATAAAAATTGTGCGTTTTCTTTGTTTCTGTTTTCAGTTTGTTTTTCGAAATATTTTGGGACCGAAGTTTCAGTAAAATCGCTCTACAAAGGAAAAACTGAGGTTGAATTTGACTTTTTTTGTAACTTTAATTATTAATTACTTAAAAACTATAAGCCTCCGGAGGGGGTGACCTTCAGATTTAAAATCAAGTGGACCCCTCTACACCCTCTCATCAGCCTTTTTTTCAAAGTCTGGTCAATTATTGGAAAATTTTGCCGCAAAAACAGCCCATAAGCAACTGTTAAGCTGAAGCTCCATAGGAGGCTTCTCAGGCGTTGCGGCTTTCGAAATCGTACAGCCTTTCGAATTCGTGCAGGCTTTACAGGTTTACAGGTAAGCAACTCCACAACAAACTTTTTGCGCTTGACGTTTTTACGAACCTTTGACATTTCGCAGTAAATTGGAGAATGGTGAAGGAATGAGTTTTCCAACAAATGAGATATCGACTAAAAAATACAAGATCGATAAAAGAGATACTTCTTTTACCATTTCATTTTAGTTTATTCAGTACTTTTGTTCACCTCTTTCATATTCATTTTCATATAATTAATAATTTTTCCTTGTGTTGTATTGCCTGAATTTTGTGTTATACTAGGTTCACATATAAGTAGATTATCCTCATTTTCGAGCTTACCACCCTAATCTGTAATTATACTAGGTTCACATATAAGGGCCGGTTACTCAATGTCTGGTTAACACTTATCCCCGTTTAAACATCATTATCGACGTGTTCGGCTCCATGCATATAACATGGAGTGGGTAACGTCGACAACGCTGTTTTACCGGAGATTAGTGTTAACCAGACATTGAGTAACCGGCCCTAAGTAGATTATCCTCATTTTCGAGCTTAACACCCTAATCTGTAATTATAACAAGAGATTAGCCATATAAAATTCGTCCCTTGTTAATCTCAGATTAAATGATGAGGAAATGTGGTGATTTCCGAAATAGCTATCACTTCTACCATTTTTTCAAATTATTGTTGCTTTTCCACAATAAGTTTTCACTGAAAACGGCCTCAAGCTCATAAAAATTGTTAAATAAAATGTTAAGTTAAAATATATTTATATTGCTTATTATAGCATAAAAACGTTATCACGGTGGCACAGAGAAGAAACATAACTTTTCCTTGAGATGTGAGGGTAACAAGCACAACAAATTTGACGGCTAATAATCTGAGATTTGCCGGTGTAAACGGGTTGATTAAAAAACAAGCTTTGATTGAGATAATATTTATGTGTGAACATACTTTTACATTCATTAAAAATATTATTGACCCTCTGATATCGATTACAGCATTGCTAACGGTTAACTGTCAGACGACTGAAGTTCGAAAGTTGGCATCTTTTTCAGGCTTTACAGGCTTATCGAAATTTGACTATTTTTCAAAATGTGGAGCAGCTTCTATACAATTGCACTAAATAATCTTTCATGCCTGGATTATAATGGAAGTAACGGAACAGAGTGGACTGTCACTTAAGTATCTACTGTATGGGTAATGAATTCAAACGATTATAATGCACTTGAACGCAATGTAAAACGGAAGCATCTAAAATCAATAGATCCTTACGAATTAGTCGCGATTTGTTACGATTCGCCCCGTGCATTATAACCAAGGTATCAGGCTTGAGTAGTGTTACGATTATCCTTGAAACCTCGTCCGGATTTCCCAAATCTCCCGGTTCGTATCGCTGGATTGTTAAATAAATGCTAACGATGACCAAATTGTAGTACAATTAACTTTATTGTACAACAAACAGTTTACAATACTTGCTAATACAGTAAAAACACTTTACAATACTTGTTAAAGCAATAACAACGCTTTTCTAAACTTGTTAACACAATTAGGGCCGGTTACTCAATGTCTGGTTAACACTAATCTGCGGTTAAACATCGTTATCGACGTCTTCGACTCCATGCATACAACAGGGAGTCGGTAACGTCGATAACTATGTTTCACCGAAGATTAGTGTTAACCAGACATTGAGTAACCGGCCCTTAAACTTATAGCTTGCTTATTCGCAACTCACTTCTCTGCTCACTTTACTTGTAGCTTGCTGACTTGTAACTAACTCACTCCGCTGTGGCGGCGCCCTTATATACCTGCGCTCGTACTTATGGCAATTCTAGAACGTTCTGAAGTTTATCGCTCATTCTCTTTCTCTCGCTGTTCGCAGTGTTCATCCAACTTGACGTTTCTGTTTGTGGAACATTCTACGTCATTCCTCGAACATTCTGCCTATTTCTCGTTGTTCGCTTTGTGTTGCCGCAGTATTCGCCACACAGCAGTCCACCTAAGTCTGATCGTCCCGATCAGACATACTTGCCGCTCAAACCGCTGCAAGTCTTTCAAATTGGACCACTTTCATCTTGGTCCTCGGTCTCCCCATTGTCTGGTTTTGATGCACTGCGTCCTTCTGCCGTTTGTTAATCTTCGAATCTGTCCAGTCACGTCTTTGCTTGGAGTTGAAGCTTTGCTTCTGCTGCGACATGTACAACCACCATGCGTTACTGGACATTACCTCCGGCTTATCTCCGGGAGTTCACCATCTCACATGGTCGTGCTTCTGCCGGCCACTGGTGGTGACCAGACCATGTCTCTTCTCGTGGGCACCCTTTTCGCCAGATCTATGCCGCATCATCTGTCCATGATACCCAGACTCCCGCCTTCGTGCTGCACTGCCGTTAGCACATCTTTCTACATCCGGATCCTTACGCTGAAGCTTCCGCCGTCGTTTCATATCTCGCTCTTCCGCCGATGCTAACTTCATTGACTGGACATGTATAATCTCACCCTTGGCTTCCGGCTTAACTGCTCGCCTTTGCCGACCACCTTTTTCGGGACACTTCAAAGCGCGCCTACTGCTTCCACAGCCGCTTCCATTTCCGGCCACCGGCGTGTCACCATTGTAACGTGGTTCAGTGGCTTTCCTCCTGCCTGGCTCGCCATGACCACTTCCTTGTTGTGACCTCTTCTTCACTGAGCTGGTGGAACCGTCACGCTTTTCCTGTATCGGTGAACCACTTCCTTCTCCTGACGAAACCATTCCGTCTCCAACACTGCCAACCTCCGCCCAACTAACCGCTTCCGTTTCTGGTGGAATCTTCGACACTTCCTCTATGACTAACCGTCTGCTGCAGCACTGGCTGTCGTAACCAACCCTAAGTGGCACTTTCCTGTGACGATCTGTAAGGATCATTCTCTGGAGGTCAATCATCATGCCTTGGCCAAGTAAGAAATCCACGCCAATGATGACTTCATCCACAATGTCTGCCACTATAAACTTAATATACGAGGCCACATCGTCGATTATTACCTCGCATGGTACTTCTCCTAACACTTGGGTGCGTTCACCAGTTGCAGTCTGCAGCTTTGCTCCAGGTAGTGGCTTCACATAAAAAGTGGCCAAATCCAGTCGAATAATGGAACGTGTCGCTCCAGTATCCACTGTCAGTATTCTCTCCTGCCCATTCACACATCCACAAATAGTGGGGTTGTATGCTTTCCGGCCAATTTTTGAGACGGAGATTATGGGCCCTTCAACTTCTGGAGCCAGCACGCGGCCCTTCCTACTGGCTCGTTTTAGTTTAACGACTGATTGGAGTTGGCTTCGTCTCCTTTAGCCCTGAGTTTGCGTCCTGCTGAATTGTTGAGCCCAATGGAACTTGCGCTGCAACCGCGGGCGAAGCGGCCTGGCTTTCCACATTTAAAAAATATGCTAGAGCCATGCTTTTTCTCGCCCAGCAGTTGGATAATCTTCTTCAGCATTTCATTTGTCTCGTCCGGTGTTTCCACTTCCACGCGATGTGCTTTGTAGGCTGGCCTACTTAGGAGCGCCGCCGTTTCACGCGTCTGAGCATACGAGACAGTTTCAGCAAATGTTGGCTTTGGATTCGCGTACGTCTCTCGCTTGGTATACACGTCCCGCATTCCGTTGATGAGCCTCTGGATTTTTACTCTTTCGAGGTGCTCACCAGATGCATCTCCAATAGCCTAGTGAGCCAACCTTTCTACCTCGGAGGCGAATTCCTGTAGAGTCTCGTTGGATTTCTGGCAGCGATTCTCCAGCTTCATCTGGTAAATCTGTCTCCTGTGCTCGCTACCATAACGTCTTTCCACTGCACCCATTAATTAATCGTCATTATTCCTTTCACAGTCAGGAATTGTCAGCAAGATTTCCGCTGCAGGTCCGAACAGAGCAGCGGATTTATTCTCCATGCTCCAACCATTTTCTGTAGCTGTGTTCTCGAACTGGAGCTTAAAGACTTGGAAAGGAATCGTGCCGTCAAAGGATGGAATCGAGCACTTGTCGAAGTAGCTGGACGATTCATCTGCAAATCTCGGAGGCGACCTTCCAACTCTTCTACCTTTGCTTCGACTTTCTCCTGCCTCTCTTCAAGTTTGTCCGGTATTTGTGTAATTTTTTCATCCTGTGTAGCTGAGTTTTTAACCGGGATGACACCTGCGAATACACCTGCGCTGATACCTCTGAAGATATACGTGTCTCCAGCGCCTGTATCTGTGACGACAGCTGTGATGACATCTGTGACATGCGTGTATCCTGTGCTTGCATCATCTATGACGACAGCTGTGATGACATCTGTGACATGGCAGCCAATAACGTGTTCATGTCCATAGCTGTTGATGAACTTGGAGACTTTTGCTGTTCTTCAACCTTCCCGGATGTCTGCTGCACATCCTTCGACGAACAAACATCCTCATCCTTCTGTTCATCCTTTGCGGATGCATCGTCAAACCTCTCGCAGCCGTGATAGTAACTCCACTTTTCTTCCGGAGGTTGCTAAATTTCGCTACTCCAACTCCTGTTTGAGTTCCTCAATCTTTAAGTCCTGAATTTTTGCCATTTTCAAAAGTTTATCCTTCGGGATTTATTTAACTTCTGACACCAATTGTTACGATTATCCTTGAAACCTCGTCCGGATTTTCCAAATCTCCCGGTTCGTATCGCTGGATTGTTAAATAAATGCTAACGATGACCAAATTGTAGTACAATTAACTTTATAGTACAACAAACAATTTACAATACTTGCTAATACAGTAAAAAGACTTTACAATACGCAGTGTTCATCCAACTTGACGTTTCTCTTTGTGGAACATTCTACGTCATTTCTCGAACATTCTGCCTATTTCTCGTTGTTCGCTTTGTGTTGCCGCAGTATTCGCCACAGTAGTATTCGTCCGATACCACCATGTACTCGATACCAGTACTCATTTTAGAACATCGAAGGGGGTACTCGTTGCTACTCAAAGTATCGCTAGAAAATACTCGATTCTACTTGTACTCAAAAGTACTCAGACGAA
This sequence comes from Rhagoletis pomonella, assembly GCF_013731165.1. NCBI lineage: Eukaryota > Metazoa > Arthropoda > Insecta > Diptera > Tephritidae > Rhagoletis > Rhagoletis pomonella. The sequence continues at coordinate 16,648 of NW_023461351.1, forward strand.
ATATTTCAAAACAGTTTGCAATTTTTTTTTTAAATATACAAAACCATCTTTTCTGTGTTACAAAGATATAATTTAATGCAAAAATGCTTTTTAATATGAAAATATATGCTTATTTTTAATATATACATGCATATAGGTAAATACATATTCTCGCAACTTTTATATTTTAGTTACAAAGATATAATTTAATTTAGAAATGGCTAATTTAATTCAGAAATGGCTTTTTGAATATGAAGATATATGCTTATTTTTAACATAAATATGTACACTGAGGAAAACAATTTTAGAATTAAAAACGTGCTAAATAAAAAAAAAATCGCATATGAAAGAGCACCAACCCAACTTGTTTTAAATTTGAGTAGGTACGTTGTAAAATATGTCGTTGTGAAGTGCACAGATGCTTGTACGTAATTAAGATGAACAAAAAATAAATTTATTTTATGTTCCGTTTGATGGTAATTGAACCCGGACCCTCTTGGGAGCAACCAAGTTTATCAAGCGTCTTTTCACACTCAGCTACAGCCATACATTTAAATGTGTTTTCAAATGTTGAGTTTGAATCAACATCACAGCGCGCGATTAGTGCATTTGTACAGATAAACATGTACCATGTATGTGTGTAATTTTTTTTTTTTTTTATCTTTTTTTTATACAAGGAGAAAGCATTGAAAGCCTGTACCCCGTAGTGTGGAACTTTAATCCGAACTAAAACTCCCTGTATGTCCGCTGTACCGTATCCCCCCCGGTACCACCGTAAAGTATTTCGTCGGAGGGCGGTTGAGCCTTAGCTCGATCGTACGTTCCTGTTCTGATGCAGTCAGTCACAAGTTGCATCTACTTGGCACTACCCTCAGTTAGTCATCAATTTGGTTTCTTCAACCACCACCACTGTCAATGCGTCAATACGTCCCCCCACACCCCCCTCTAAGAGGTCAAGTCAGTTGACCAAAAAATGGTCACGTACGTAGTTACTGTATCATTGTATATAAAACCTACCTACCACCGTGCTAGATTATCATCGGCATGATCTATTACGCTCTTGACGTCTCAGCTTTGCAATGACGTTTGCCGCGACTGTGCGGAAAGACTGCCATTTCTCTGGCGACTCGGTTATTTGCGGAATCAGGGTCTCTGGCGTCGGATTTACTCCAAGTGCACCGCTAAGGAAGACTCGTTCCTCCTGGAAGTTTGGGCATGCAAAAAGGACATGTTCTGCATCTTCCACACTGTTTTGGCCGCAGGTTTCACAATGTTCGGCATCATCTAACTTGAAGCGGAAGAAGTACGCTCTAAAGCAGCCGTGCCCACTTAGAAGTTGCGTGACATTAAAGTCTACTTCTCCATGTTTTCTTGACAGCCAGCTTTCTATATGTGGTATAAGCCTGTGCGTCCACCGACCGCTGTTGGAGTGGTCCCATCGGTGTTGCACATATGAAAAAGCATCCGAGACGTGCAAAACGCCATTCGTGCTGTGAAAAATGCTTCATCTTAATAATAATTGAATATTTCCATTATTCCTAGTGTATGTAAAGGGGAAATATTCAATTTTGAACACTTTTCACTTGATTTAAATACGAAAATTTTTAAACGGTAATCAAATAAAAAAATTTAATTTTTACAACGCGTTTTCTCCTCAGTGTATGTACGTATTTTTCCTGCGTAACGCAGGCTATTGCGGAGAACTTATATTTACTGAGAAGGTGCAAACAACAAATGGAAACTATTGAGTGTCGGAACTTAACAGATTTAGAAGGTTTTAACCACGAAATCCACTTTTTGCAGATTTTTTGGTGATCGATTCTGTTAAATTCACTGTTAGCGGCACAAAATAATGTCTAGCAACATGTATATTGATATACTCCCTGTTGCAGGGTAGTAAATCGGAATTTTGAGATCTTTTTACTTAATATTGCCAATTTTTAATTATTTTTTTAATTCTTTTTTATATGCAAAACAATTATAATGATAAGAAACTTAAGTTTTGAGCAATAAAGCAAATAAAGAACCGGAATTATTTGATGCAAAACCATTCCGATTAATTGATCCCCAATACCATTTGCATACCTATTTTACATATTCCATAGATTGCTAATTTTTTAGGTACATGTATTAAAAATATTTTTTGACCAGTTTTAGTACTTTTTTGATATATTTATCTTAAACAAAACGTAGACTTGTGGACGAAATATAGTTCGTTTTTGCTATTACCTTATAGAGTCTTATAGCCTCCGTAGTATCGTCCATGCTTTCATAGCAGCTCCTAAAGCTTAAACGCTTAGATTCCCTTATTTCTTTGTTGTAATGGCGTTCTTCATCTTCGTCCGTTGTCAGGGTTCCGTCAAACTCTGACAAGGTGTATATCTCCGAGTCGTCATCAGCACAAATAGTCAGTAGCCCGAGTTCAAAGTCGTCGATACCCTCCATCTCAAGAGGTAGAAGACTGACTTCCGCTACTACCGCGCTTCTAGCTGCTTCCACGGCTACCATCTCAGCCACCTCCTTCGGTATTTTACCCGATGGAGTATCTGGCTTGACTGTCTTCGCCTTCGGTTCACTGCCCTTGTGCACATGCACTGGAACACTACCAAACCTATATCGTAGGATGCAGTTTTTTTTTGGATAGCGTCCAACGACCGGTCGTCTATCCCGATCGTTAGCAGTTTACCCGTCTTCTCGTCACTGCTCCTATAAACCTTCCATAGGTCAGTATGCATTCCCTCAGTTTTTGCTATAAAGAGGTTCAGCAGTTTCTGCGTGTCCACTCCTGCAGCTTTTGGTAGGTACGTAATGATTACGTGCACCCTGGGTATGTTGTCCCCATCGCACGTAGTCAGTTTCGCGTCATCCCAGTCAGGCAGTTTTGGGACAATTTCGCGCAACCATTCCGCTGGGCCAGTATAAGGCCTGGCTGAAAGTGGATGCCGTGGAATTGGAGTATTGACCTCCAACCTTACCCATCTCCTCCACAATGGCGTCCTTAATCTTTCCCTGATCCTCACGAGTGAGTGTACTCTCAGGGAAAGCCTTCGGCAGAACTGCCAGTCTAATGCGCTTAGTGGCGCTAGCATAGCTAACACCCGGCTTCCTGGACCCTGCCTTAGGTTTTGGAGCCACTGTTTCGAGACGGCTCTTCTTCTCCGGCTTTCCTTCAGGAGGACTAAGCTCCACAGCCGCCCGTTTACTGTCACCGGTTTTTTCCCGGTCCGCTACTTTCTTCTTGACCTCCTCAGGCGTTAAGCTTTTGTTGACGTAACGCAGGAACCATTTGGCTCCTGCGTCACTCAAACCTTTGGCCTTTCTGACGTCCCCGAATTTCCTAGTCTGTCCGGTTATCAGTCCAGTACTCGTCGAGGCTTGTGGTATATCATTTTTGGATGCAGAAGCAACCTCAGATCCCACCTGCCCCAGACTTTCCTTCTTGCAGTATTTTCGATATTGGACTCGACCTGGTCCGCCAGTTTTGGTGCGGTATGAGAGCCCGGTGGTGTTCTGTTATTTTGTATTGGTTTTGGTTTGTTTTTGTTTTGTTTGTTTTTATTGTTGTTTTTATCCATGTAGTTCCCACGAGTGTAGGGGGCAAAACTGTCCACAATAACAGAGAGGTGCATGATGATGAATACGAATTGTACAACTTTTCTCTTCAACAATTATCTACATGTTTTTTGTTAAGCCTAGAATTTAATTTAGAATATATGTATAACCCTTAAAAATAATCATGATATTCGCTTGCGTCATTGTCATCACTATCAATATCTTCATCATCGATATAAGACTGCATAATTAACAACTGTTGTGCTTCTTTCGGCAAATCCTTCAATTTTTATACCTTTCATGAGCATGAAATGGTATTATAACTTTGGTCCGATGTTTGTAAGTACCAGAACAAAAAGAGATAGACCCATGAAAATGTATACTTATATGATCAGAACGTCGAGCTGAGTTGATTTAGCCATGTCCGTCTGTCCGTCTGTCTGTCTGTTTGTATGCAATCTAGTCTCTCAGTTTTCGAGATATCCGGATCAAATTTGGTAGGTGGGTGTATTTATATAATGTATTAATCATTTGTCGGAACCGGAAGAATCGGACCACTATAACATATAGCTCCCATACAACTGATTGTTCAGATATGAGATTTTTCATTATAACTTCTCCATTTATGCAGCTACGAACATGAAATTTTGCAATACTTTCACCCATTATCAACAGAATACTTACAGTGAAAATTACAAAGATCGGGTCACTATAACCTATAGCTCCCATACAACTGATTGTTCAGATATACAATTTTGCGTTATAACTCCTCCATTTATATAGCTAGGAACATAAAATTTCGCGCTGTTTTCACTTATTATCAACAGAAAACTTACAGTGAAAATTAAAAAGATCGGGTAACTATAACCTGCAGCCCCCATACAACTGATTGTTCAGATATGAGGTCTTTTATCATAACTCCTCCATTTATGCAGCAAGGAACATGAAATTTCGCACCATTTTCACTCATTATTAACAGAATACTTACATTGAAAATAACAAGGATCGGATGACTACAACATATATCTTCCATACATTTGATTGTTCAGATATGGGATTTTACTGTAAAACTCCTTTATTTGAACAGCTAAAACCGATAAATTTCGTAAGATATTTTATAAATAATAATACAAAGTCTACTGAGAAAATCGTCAAAATCTATGCTGTATAAGCTTTATCTCCTATAGCACTGATTGTTAAGATACCAGTTTTTGCCATATATCTCCTTTATGTACGAAACTAAACCCAATAAATTGTGTTACCGGTTTACATACCGATCACATAGCGGTGAAAATCACTTAGATTGGTGTCATATAAAGTATATCTTCCATACCTCTGATTGTTTAGATGCGATTTTTTATATAAGTATGTAACTCCTCTATCGATGTATGCAGATGTATTCAAAAGCAGTAATCTGTCAAAGTAAAATTTGCAGATGTTCATGAAAGGTATGAAGCCTTCGGCATAGCCGAAGACAGCGCTGCTCTTACTTGTTTTGGGGTAGTTTTCTCATACTCAGGCATGGGCACGACCATTGTGCATACTTACAAGTGACAAATGTTCTTCTTCTGCCTGGAAACCGCCTGGAAGCTACCTGGAAAGTACCTGTCAAAATGTATAGCTATCCTGCCAAAATGTTAGACAGTGTGTTTAAAGTGATGTAAAAAAGGCAAAAGTTATTAAAATAAAGTAAAAAAATTGGCAAAATATACATTTAGTTAAATTGATTTCAGCATTTTAGTATTTTAAAGCGTTTTGGTCAATAACTATTACAGTTAATAAAACTCTTTTGCTGTTTTTGTCAGAGTCTGTTTAAAGTTTTTTTTGTAGATATTAGTGTAACCCTGTAGCAAATAAAATCAGGATCTCTACATATTTGTGCAAAACATCTGATTCTTTTTTCACTTGTAAGTATGCACAATGGGCACGACCACAATCAAACGTTGATACAAAATGAGTATGTGTCATGAACCAAAAATACAAGATTACGAGGGCAGGAAAGTAGCCCGTTAGAATCGCATTTATGAAAAAAGTTTAACGATTTTGACAATAGCCGTTTGTTTACATTTCTTCATTGTTTACAATTTGGTCGTGGCTTTTTACTGCAATTATCTTCTTTTTCGCCTGTGACAACGTGTGTACACATAAGGTAAAAAATAATTTAACAAAACGGCATGATTTATAGAAGAATTTGCATAATAAAAATGATTATTCATGCGTTCAACAATTTCGCGGTTTTCTCCGTTCTCTTCGTTGTTTAAATCTTACAACAAAGATGGCGTCAAGATTTCGGCAGCTAGAAAATAACTTTTTTCGTTCTTTCCTTCCCGCGTGATCTTGTGTCTTTCGTTCATGAGTATGTGTGTGCTTACTGTGGGACGAAGCGAAGCAGCGATCAGTCAGTCTGCTTTCAGAAGTCAGGCGGAGAAGTTCACGCCGCATAGTTTTTTGCGTTTTGCTTTTTTGAAAAAGATTGCTAATGCAGGGTTCATCCCTTTTAAAAATGAAAAATTTTGTTTTTAAGATAAAATTAAAATAAAATGTAGGGTACATCCCCAACTAAAATGAATTAATATTATTAATATTTTGTTTTTAAGCTGAACCTAAAATTAAATGCAGGGTTCATCCCCAATAAAAATGAATTAATATTATTTAAATTTTGTTTTGAGGCTGAACTTAAAAATAAATTTTTTTTAATACCAGGTTTTTATAAACTCTGGAAGTTGCATTAATTTTATCTCACTTGGTTAAGTAGGGTTAAATGCCTTTATTGTCAGTTTAGGCTAAGGGAAAATGAAAAAATAAATAAAAATAAATAAATTAAGACGACAAAGCAAATATAAAGCTCAGGGGGTGCATGAACCAGTCTTAAATGACGTGTTCTAACACCATAACACCTCAAATTTGAGGTTATAGAACATGCCATTTACAGCTGGTTCAGGCAACCCTAGGTATTTTTAAATAATTCAGCGATGCAAATTCTTCATTACAATGTAATGCAGTTAACGAGTTCGTCATAATTTAATTCAAAATTCGTTATTTTTATTCTAACGAGATCTTCTAGATGCTTATCAGTAAGTCTGGTTCTATATGTATTTTTAATGAAAACCATGGACGAAAATGCTGATTCACAGATGTATGTTGTTCCAAACATAGAGCATAGCTTATAAACTTCATTTTTTATTAGCGGATATTTCTGTTCATCGACATTTCTCCAAAATTGTATACCACGGTCTAACGGAAGGTTAAGATCATTCTGAAGTTGACTAAGTTCTTCGTGTAAGCGTTCCTCTTGATCATGAATCTGACACAACAGGGGATTCTCATACAAGTTAATTATAGGTTGAATGCTATTCAAGTCTTTAAATCTACAGTCTAAACTTTGTTTGAGATCATTATCGAAGTACTGTGAAAGCTTGCTTTGCATTTGAAAGCGCTCACAAATTTCATTCGTGTGTTTAAAATTATCTAACAATCCAGCTCGAAATTGGTCCTGAAGTATTTGTAGACGTTTTTTGAAAGCGTCTATTACATGGCGCTTTGGTAAGACAGATCGTGTCAGCTGACTCGTGTTTACGTACCGGTAGGTTTACGTTCTTGACTAATTTCAGCTTGAAGAAGGATATCACCGAATTCCGCTTCCATTTCTTCCAAAAAAATTGCGAAATTTTCGATGAGTGAGAGCGTTATGTCCCCCACGAATTTTCTTAATAATTTTGACCGCAACATCCATAGTTTCTCCTACTTTAAAACTTTTAGCAAACAGTTGCTCCTGATGCAAAATGCAATGAAATGCATGAATGCCATTGCGAATTAGCTGACCAGCTAAGCCGACCGTCTGTGCAAATTGACGACAGTTTTGTTTTGTCAGCAAAGGAGAACAATTGCTCTTCCAAAACTTTAAATATATTTTTCCCAGTTGCATTGTTATGCAGTCCTCGTAAGCAAATCATATCTTCTGTAATGTTGAAATTTGTATCTACAGTCCTTATACATATTAAAAGTTGACTAATGTCTTGAATGTCAGTACTTTCGTCCAATGCGATGGAGTAAAACTTTGACGTCGAAATATTTTCTTTTAAATTTAAATATATGAAATTAGCTATATCTCCAATGCGCCGAGTGATTGTGCGGCGGGACAAAGGAATATCATTTATGTTTCTTGCTAATTCCATTCCGATTTGCCCAAAGCACTGAAGAACCGCTGCCGCAATGTCTTTAAAAAAAAGTACCATCTTCTAAGGGTCTCCCTTTTTTTCGCTAAAGCAAAGCTAGCTATGCATGATACTTTCAAATTATCTAAAGTTGTAACATCATCTGTTTCATTCACATTTACGTTTTCTAAAAATGTATGTTTGTTTTCAAAAAAATTTTTGTATCCTATCTTCGGGGCTCAAATTTTTTATTTCGTGGTGAAATATCATGAAATGTCTTTTTAAATTTTGCTTGAAAACAAAATTTAATGTTTTTCCGCATAGCAAGCATTGCGGCTTCCCATAACTATTTAAGGCAAAAAAAAAATAAAAATCCATTTCCCACTCAGCCTGAAACATTATTAATTAATCTACTTTCACAGGTACGTGTGCATACATACGAAGCATAAATATATTGCCTCGAGCGGTATCAACCTTCACGCTTGACTTCTGAAAGCAGACTGATTGTATTTAGAGATGGGTAAATTCGATATTCGAAGCTTCGATATTCGAATTTTAGCTCCAAAATGGCGAATTTTTAAAATCGAACTTTGTGTTGCTATAATTCGGATAAAATCGAATTTTTCTAGAAAAAATCTAATTTCATCTTTATTTCCAAAAAATTAACTCTACAACTTTCTTCTTTCTGACTAAATTTGCCATCACTGTGTGTGGCACTCCATTTGTCTTAGGGATGCAAGTAAAAAAAATACATCTGTGCCTAGAAGGAACTGTTATTCCAAACTCAAATTTAAAAATTTTGTTTGTAAAAAACTAGTTTGCACATACAAACAGTTTGAATACCGCAGTATAACAGTATCCAAACATTGTATTGATACGTTTTGGAAGTCAGCCTTTATTATATATGTCTTAAACTTTGATTTCGCTCAGACATTTATTTTAACTATTTTTTCGACTTTTCTGAAAACTACTTAGGCCGAGACATGAAAACTTTAGTAGGCCATGAAATAAAAATACGAGCTAACTTTTGCAAATCCACCGGGTGTTTTATTACTGGATGGGTATACTTTCAGAGAATGTTAACAAAATCCGGGCTGGCTTCGGCTGTCCCACAGTGTAATTTGAGTTTAACTCTTTAGACAGGCGGCCACTCTCTTAAAGAACTTAAAAAATATTTTAATTGTTGCATAGTATTTTAAGCACAACGCTTTTTTACTATATTCGACGTTTCAAACAGGTGGCACTCCTCCTAAATATACATAATTAACAACTAAAGCTTATTAAAACCATCGATTGATACCTATATTGGGGTAATTTATTTAACTTATTAAATAATTTGATTTTGATTTTCTTACATATGGCACAAAACTAAAACCATATTACACATCTACAGGGCAAGTCCTTTCATTTAACACCTACTTCCTTTTTGAAAATCGAACGAACGATACAGATTTTATGACTTGGTGTTAAATATTTAACGCAAACATCTCCGAACTCGATTAAGAAGTTTCAACTAAACAAATTTTTGGAAAATTTGAAAAAATTCGAATTAAATCGAATTTACACCACCAAATTTCGAATCGAATAATCGAATGGTTGGGCAACGTTCGAAATTCGAAAAAAATTTAATTTCAACCCCCCACTACCCATCCCTAATTGTATTGTCGATTTGTCCCATCGTAAGCGCTCGTTTTTCGCTCTTCGCTTGTATGTGGTAGTGACAATCGGTGTGTATACGTATACGATTGCTTACGCTCTTTTAGCACCTGCTAAAGGGCTAACTAGTTATAATATGAATATGTCAGCGCTTATTGCTTGACATCTATTGCAGGCAATTCGATAGTTTGACAGCCATATTTTCATTTGAAAGAAAGCGTGCTGGTGGTAACATCGATGAAATTTTGATATTAAATCAAAATAAAAATCTGTTCCCTATTGGATTATTTATGATTACATTTTAGGAAATTATCCAGCAAATTTTTTAAAGATTTAAATGCTTTTAAACGCCGAAATTGAGAGAATGTTGTCTGGTGGCGTCATGCGGCAAATGCTTATTTCAAGACACACACAAAAAATTGCAATCATATTGCTCGTCAAAATGACAGTTGGTAGGCCATCGGTGTTTGCTTGTGGAGTTCTGCGGTAAGGAAAAAGCGAAACTGATCACACCTTCCGTACGGAATCAGCTGTTTGTCCTCTACGTATGTATGTACATATATAACACATGCAGTGTTGCCGCATTGGTTTGTTTACCGAAATTGGTAATTTTTTTCTTTATTTATCATATTTGGTAATTTGGGAACTTAATTTTTAACATGGTAACTTTTTCGATTCAGTCCTACATGTAACACAGG
>NW_023461352.1:0-26676 GCF_013731165.1 Rhagoletis pomonella
CTGAGATGCCTAAAGCTCGCCAACAAACACATACCGTGTATAGCAGACTGGCAGCTTATAAAATAAAACCAGCAGACCTCTTCTCTTGGCCATTTGCGAAGAATCTATTGAGGCTCGGTCAAAGGCGGACAACAGAATTCGCTTTGGCATCCGCATGGCCAAGATGAAGATTTTTGTAGGCGACAAGGCTCCTGATGAAGACGACAGAGAGGAGGTCGATGATACGAGCCAGTTGCTGAAGGACGTAAACATCTCCGATGCAGCCCCCGCCGAAGATGAAGTGTGTACAGATTAATCTGCAGCACTCAATATGTCCGACAGATAATCTGTCAACCCTTCTCGGAGAGGGAAGCATCGACGTCAGCCTAATCCAGGAGCCGTGGGTCAGAGGTGATCAGATCCATGGACTTAAGAGCAGTAAACATAACCTCTTTTAGAGTGGTAACACAGGTAAACCGAGAGCATGCATTCTAATCAAAAAAAGGTATTAATGCGTTTCTCTGTCCAAATTACAGCATAGCAGACTTAACCGTGGTGAAAGTGGAGAGAGAATGGCACCAAAATACCTTCCTGGCATCTGCTACCTGGCTCATGACAGGGACGCCCCACCCGAAGAACTGGAACAATTTACCGCCCAAAATCAGAGAGAACAAATTCGGATAGGATGCGACGCAAATGCGAGACACACTATCTGGGGGAGTTCCACGATAAACAGCAGAGGTGAGTCTCTCTTACACTTTATATTAAATACTAACCTGAGTATATGCAATAAAGGAGAGAGTCCAACCTTTATATTTCCCAGCTCCGAAAGATTTGCGGGATGGGAAGATGTACTGGACTTAACCCTACCAACAGATGGAATTGTCGTCGATGACTGGAGAGTATCCAGTGAAACATCCATGTCGGATCATTGTTAAATACTCTTCAGCATTCGCGGAAAGCCCACTACCTCTTCCTTATTTCGGAATCCGAGAAGAACTATATGCCCCAAATTTATCAGGCTAACGTCAGGTAACCTAGACAGTAGTAAATCAAAGGAGATTCCAACTGCTGTAGAACTAGACAACACAGTAGAAAAGCTGGAAAAAACTCGAGCCATAGCTTTTAAAAAATCCACACCAGTAAGCGTCCTTAAGAAAAAATCATCTCCATGGTGGACGGGGGAGCTTAGGGAGCACAGGTCAAATCTCAAAAAAATCTTTAACGAGTGCTATAGAACAAAACTGTGGCAGCCATACAAAGATGAGTTAAGGCAGTACAAAAAATCAGTAAAGAAAGCTAAAGCGGACTCTTGGCAGTCCTATAGAGAACTGTAGGGATTCCGCCAGACTAAGCAAAGTTTTATCCAAGGAACACAATAACCCCAACCTTATTAAGGGAGAGGACGGTGCATGGACCAGGACAGCGGAGGAATCACTAGAGACCTTCATAAATACACACTTTTCCGGCTGCGATCAGAGGCCAAAACACACAAATCAAAAACCATTGTCAGTGCTTGGTTTTCTTTTTAATTACGTAGCACCCACTATTTGTATTAAAAATATATAAAATATAGACAAAGAACGTAAATCTATAAGAAGAGACAACACGTTAAAATTGTAACGAGTGGGAACATCAGGAGCGTGCTTTCTCTTTTGCCCAAATACGTTTTGTGATTGGATGAAAAGAGAAAGCACGCTCTTGATGTTCACACTCGCTACAATTATAACGTGTTGTCTCCTCTTATAGATTTACGTTCTTTGTCTATATTTTATATATTTTTAATAAAAATAGTGCGTGCTAGGTAATTAAAAAGAAAACCAAGCACTGATAATGGTTTTTGATTTGAAATATTATTACATTATTATAAATATGGGAAGGAAAATACTCCGATTTAATGTTTTAATATTATCAAAGTGGCAAAGCCGTTGATAACACTCACAATTTAGGCAAAGAACATAGTGACGCGACAAAGAGAGCGACAAAACATTTTCTGATAATAGCAAAGAAAGAGACAAGAAACGTCGAAACATAGTGAAGCAAGCAAATTTGTTTGTGTTCGTCGCAATGCTCTTTGTAGCTTTCTTCGCTTCACTATGTGCTGCCACATTGAAAAATAAAAGTTTGTTTTTGTCGCTATTATCCGAAAATGTCTTGTCGATCTTTTTGTCGCGCCAGTATGTTCTTTGCCTTTTGAAACTTCTTTTTTGTATCATCATTGAAATTCCCTTTTTTACCTTCCTTTTATTAGCTCGGGATGTAACTATGTAATATTGATGCGCCTAAAAGATACAGCGATTTCTATTCTCAAGTTACATACCTGATGACAGTACGAATGGCAATTATAATAGGAAGGTTTTAGTTTTTTAAACTATATATTTTTTTTTTATTTGTATCATGCTGCCTTTTTTTTTGTATCATGGCTCTACGATTCCCACATGAGGGGAACTGAATTCCACATGAGTGGAACTGATTTCATTGGGCACGTTTAGAAGGCGCAACAGCTCAGGAACTGTTGCGATTGCACCAAGAATGATAGAATACAAGATTGCGCTAACCGAGCTGAGACCAACCGGACGTGACGCAGTGTTGCCACAAAAAAATTACCAAATTCGTCAAAAACAAATGAAACATCCTCAAAATCCGAACAAATTACTCAAGATTTTCTTATTTATTATTTACAGGACTTAGCATAAAAATTAATCACATTCTCCAATTCAATTGGTACATTTGTTCTTGAGGTTCAAACAAAGTATCACCGTTATTTTTTTATGCCTTGCTTTGTATATAATATTGCTGCAACTATATCAGCCCAATAAACACTAAAACAATATTTCTCCAACCTTTGAGAAATTCATAGTTCTCAAGTTGATATCCAACATCATTCTCCAACTCATCTCTAACCGACGCGGAGATACGTAAAAAGTGATAGAGAAACGAATATTTAATTATCAAGTGAAAAACTAAAGCTATATAACGAGGAAAATTACCAACAAAAAGTAAATAATCTTCAAAACATCCTCAAATAATCTTGAAAGAAAATAAAACGCCAAGTGAATCAAGTGGCAAAATTAATGTCGGCCTGTGTACTGTGAAGTGAATTATTGTAATACGATATTGCTTAACTACATAATAGAAAAGGAGTAATAAAATTAAAAATTAATATTTAAATTCATCTATGTATGTCGTTTCAATCAAATAGGTATAAGGTATTTTACTATTTCAATTTCAGTATTTCAATGATATGTTTGAGACCAATTGGAGAATTACATTCGACTTCAAGTTGAGAACTAGCATTTTCTCAACTTGAGAAACAGTCCTTTTTTCATACAAAGAAAAATGCCCTTTTTGTTGAGAACGCTATGATCCTCCACTTGAGGTACTGTTGAGAAACAACGTTGGAGATTTGAGAAATACCTTAGTTCTCAAATTAACCTCAAGTTGAGCTCAAACCTAAATGTTTATTGGGAGTGCTTAATCTGGTCCTCAAGCCAGTCCTACACATTTTTAAACTACTAAATATACATTCTACTGAAGCATTAGAAAAGGGCTATATTAGTAATGCAGATATAATTTTTTTTTAATTGGGAAACTTATATGAACCTGAAGAATCTTTTAATTCAAAGACTTGTTTCCTATAATTTTCTGCATATAATGAAGAATCAATATGAATATCCTTATGATCGAACAATGCGTGTTCTCTCCATTCGTTATCGGGATTTTGCAAGTTCAAAATAAGTTGAAAACATAACGATGAAAGGAAAAAAATGATCGATAATATTTTGAATATATAGCAGCATATGCAGATGTGCTTAAGAGCGAAAAACACCACACACGCGGCTTGACAAACCAAGCGAAATATTCCTTTGAATAAAGCTATTTCTGTTGTGTATGGGGGTTTTTGAAAGTTTGACAAGCCATTTGAAGGAAATTTGAACAAAAATCAAAATTTTTTGATTTTCTGGCCGTCATGTTGACGTTTGATCAAACCGCTTGCGTTCAGGCCGATTCTGAACAGAAACCCCCTGGGAGTTTTCTCACTTTTCCCTTTCCTCCTATCATGAATAAAAATTCCTTGAGTATTTTTTATATTAAATGGCGGAGTTTAGCTGTCAAAAAAGTGTCAAACAGCTTTTTCGAACCTCGAATTTCCTCCTCCCAAATTTTCGGGGAAAATGCTACTCCCTGGGAGTTAATTATTGGAGGATTTCTTTCTCGGGAGAAACAAATTCCCGGAGAACAAACTCCCCGGGAATATTAAGAATTGGGCTGGTTATGTGTGATAAAATCGCCTCATTCACAACGGAATTTTTACCGAATGAGGACGCAAGAGAGAAAAATCAAAGAAAACCAAACCCTTTTACATTGTGAACCGGAAGAAAACTAAAATTTTTTGCTTGAACGAGTCATATTTGCATGGTGTATGGCGAAATGGGAAAAGTAGGTTTGAAGAATGTTTGGCAAGCCGCTTGTGTGGTGTATTTGGCTCATTATAAAACTTCGGAAAGCTTTTTTTTTAAATAATGAAAATCAATAATTATATCATTCTATCTTGAAGTGACAAGAATTACTGAGATTTGAGTAAAAACATTGTTGGAATCTATTAAATTTTGACAAAGTTATGGGCATTTTAAAAAAACATTCTCACTGTCAATTCGAATAATCGATTTTTGCCTGAAAAACAAAATCGCGTTTAATTCGGCCGAAAAATTTTTCCGAGCCAAAAGAAAAAATACGTGTCTCATTATTTGGACCAAAAACAATGTATTTGAGTTTGGTGGAAATTAAAAATCATGCTCGTACCTGACCGGTTGTCTGGAAATGGAAAGCATCGCCTATATGATAGTTATATATATATCTCGATTCCTAGACGTGACCCAGCGAAACGCCGGGACACGTAAAACTTGTTTTTGACCGATATAACATTTCCCGTTGGTTTCATCCCATCCCTTTTTTGAGTGTCGCATAGTGTTATTTTTATTTTTGCTCGACATGATTTTCTTAACTTTAAGAGAAAAAATTGTCCAGCACTAAAAACTATATGGTGACAAGAATGATATAACACAAGATTCAGCATTCCCGGCGAAGATAAAATTTCTCAAGTAAAAGTAAACAAAGCCGAACGGGAGGATAAAATAAACTGTAAAATAGTAAATTTTCCAAGTAATAAATTTTTCGACAGAAAACGTGGTTTTATTGTGTTAAATTGCAAAATATATGATTTGTAAAAAGAATTAATAGCGAAAATGTTAAAAAGCGGTGATTTTTGCGAAAGTATTAGCAAATTTTAGTGCATGTAAAGTTTATGAGGCGTTGTTTATTTTTCCTTGAGAATTGTCAAAATCGGCAAATCCACGTGCCACATTTGTTCGCTACTTCGTGATTTGATAGAAAGAAAAACTGGAAGCACTCCGCAAAATTGCCGAAATCTCTTAAAATATGTTCGAATAACATCTTGATATGGAAGGAACTGCTTTGCACTGTCAAGGAAGAAACTGCCAAAACTCAACGCAATTTTTAGCAACTTCCATCTTGCACTTTATTATGCTAAAATTAAAAAGTTTGCAATTTAGGTGAAACCTTGCAGAATTTTTTTAATTTTTGTACAAAGCTTGATCCAAACCGAGATCTACCACATTTTTTTGAAATCTAACACATTTTTTTCCAAATTCTACCACACAGAATTTTTTAACGTCCGATCACTGTGTTGTGTACTTCTGATCAGCTGAATAGTTGCATGTTAGATGATCGTAATATTTTTCTGATCATTTGAGACAACATGTTGGTATGTACCTTTGAGAGTTGAGTTTGACAGCTAATGTATCAAGCCGTTCAGAAGACTCATAACGATCACTGATTTTGTTAGCAACGGTTGGGCTCAACCAAGGTACATTGAACAGGTAGTATCAGTAGAGCAGCTGATTTGATTTATTTTCAAATTATTTGGTCACGAAAATGTCAAATATTTTTAATTTTTTCTCACAAAAATTCTGAATTGTTAAAATCCATTTGCATGGGAAACCTTTTTCCATACAAAACAAGCGATTGAATAGCAGCTTTTGGAACGTTCGCCTAACTCAGCAGCACAACCGCTGATTACTGGGCCTTGCAAAGGATGGATCAATGCTTCGAGAAGCAAACAAATTAACTAGGAAAGAAAGTTGCATCAATTTTTATTTTTTCCAATTTCAATTTTTAATTTTTTGTAATTCACATGGCACACTTTGATTTAGAAGAAAAAACTCGGAACAGTTTTTGACACTTTCGATACCAGAAGCAACAACAAAATACATGCAAATGTTGTTTTTGCTCTACTGATACTACCTGTTTAATGTGCCTTGGGCTCAACTGCTGCGCCTTCTGAACCTACCCATTGTCACATATGAAAAATATGAATTTAAAAGCAAAAAAGCTTTTGACTGCCGTAGCCGAGTAGGTAGAGATGTCGGCAATAAATGCTGTGTCGCAGGTTCAAATGCCGGCACACGCAGTATTTAAATGATAGAAAAAAAATTTTAATAAACAAAATTTACATATGAAATTTAAATTTGTAAATGCTTGTCAATATCATTTTCAATCTTGATAGTTTACCAAGATTTTGATTTCTATGCTAGAATTCCAATTCTTGATAAATAATAAAAAATTTACAAATTATAAAAAAAAATTTATTCATCAAATGCACAGATTCGAGCTGTTACAGATGTAGATATATGAATCGAATGAATGAAAGGTCTTTTAATTACCTTTCCAACTGTGTCCATATCCTAAAAATCGGTTTAATAATTTTCAAAATATAAGCTTTTAAAAATGTTGAAAATTCCACGCCCCCCTATTAAATTGCATAAAAAAAGTATGCCATTAAAATCAGGAACAGGGGACCACGCCCACTTTTTTTCGGCTCAACGGCTTTTATTCTTTAGGTGTTCCCAGCTCTTTTACTACAGGCCAACCTAATATTCGCGGCTTGCGTTTTGGTACGCGCGCCGTCGAATTTGCTTTTCTGCGTCGCCCGAAATCAAAATGTCACGCAGAACAAAAATTGAAAATTGATTTAAGCTGAAATTATTCAAGAACGTAAACCTACCGGTACGTAAACCCGAGTCAGCTGACACGATCTGTCTTACCAAAGCTCCATGTAAATGAAAATTCAACACCGCAGAATTTTTCTGTGGTTATAGCCCGTAGCGCAGAAATCTGCGAAAACTAGATTTTTCCGTGTCAGCTGATTTCTTCGTTCTTTAGATAGTTGCCACTTCCGTCAGTTTTGCAGATCGTAAAAAAGTTATAAGTTCATATTCAAAATATGTTTAAAATATTTGAAATTTACTATTGAATCAGGTTTTTTGTTGTAAACTAAGTAGTTTATATTTAGCTACAATCTGTTATAGCACGATAGTTGAAAAGGTAGGTTTATGAAAAAAAAACATTGATGAGTGGCAACACTGTAGTAAGCACCACTGAGAGCTCCGGTAATCGACAAAATTCTGCGTATACAGACTGCGTTCAAGTATACGTTCTGCGTCCTTGACTAATTATAGCTTTAGTTTCGTAAACACGCCGTTCAATTTCGGTTGGTCCCATACAAGTTTTATGTACATGAGGAATTTTTGACAGTAAATTGGCGGTGTGCGTGAATATTAGGTTGGCATGTTATAACATTGAAATATTGGGCCGTATGCATAAAAACTAAGGAAAAGCATTTTCTTAAAATTTCGCCCTTTCACTTGATTTGTTCAAATAAATTTAAGTGAAAGGTATGAAATTTTAAGAAAAGCAATTGCTTATTTTTTATGCATATTGCCCATTATTTAAGTTATATGAATTAACACATACCCGTCCATGATCCAGGTATCATTGTGAGCCCCTCCTATAAATTCTAGTATGCGTTTCCTTTCACTTCCACACTTCATGTACAAAGTACGCATCATACGTGGCGGCACTAGGTTATCGGCCAAACCCGATACGAATAAAAACGGTACAGAACATTTACCAATCTTCCATGAGGAGAAGTACTATAAAAAACTCAATTATAAAAAGATTTTTTTTTTTAATTTGACAAGAGCGTGTCAGACCTGGGCTCGAATCGTAACAATCGTGAACTAGCAACTTGTCACGTAATAAAATTATAGTTAAAAAAAAACTAAAAGCACGCTTTTATTACAATAGGAACTGAAAAGCAAATAATTATTTATAGAAATACAGATTTCGTTTAACAGTAATAGGAAGTTCCCTAACTTGATTTAATTAAACTTTTAAAATCAACCCAAAATTGGATTAAAGTAATTGAATAAAATTGATTTTACCGGAAAACTAAACGTGGGGTCTGTGAAAAACGCAGTTTCGAAAAATGTGTTTGTTAGGGCCTTTGTGAATTAAGGTGACAATATAAATATAATATTATATTCATAGCTAAACAATTAAATTCCAAAAAATTATTAGTTAAATTCATTTCCGAAATTTTATTCTAAATTATGCGTTATTATTTATCACAAACTCGCGATCAGTGTCACATGGCAACACTCGATTACAGTTGGACAGCACTTGCAGCAGAAATAAAAGAAATGAGACAGAAAGGTCTTTCTGTCTGGTCATACATCGATATAAAACTTCTTTCTAAATTTGACAACGAATTGCGTAGAAAAGATGGAAATATTGAAACGTCTGACATGCTCTATAAATTGGGACAATTTCTTACTTTATTTTTGAAGCAAAATCTTGGTATAAGATTTGCCGATGGGTGCACCAACTCAACCGCCATATCCGGAATGCTAGTAAATGTATTCTCAACAATAACACACATAATTTTTTTGGCTGTACACTGTATCGGCAGCAACATCTATAACTACTGCACCGCCCAATGAGCGCCCGAACAAAACTATTTGTGCATGGTCTAGATCATTTCGTGTGTACAAGTAGTCAACCACAGCACGAGCATCGGTTCCTAAGCCTCGTTCTGAGGGCACACCCGTTGAAAAGCCATAGCCCCGATAGTCTACCATCAAAATGTTACAGTGTAGATGATTATATATTCCCCAAACATTTTGCATGCGATGACCCATGTTTCCTGCATTTCCATGAAAGTACACAAAAGTGGGTACCCCCCTTTGAACGGTCCACCGGTTGGTATACCCAGAATGCATGCAATGTGACTTTATCTGGTGTATGTATATTGACTGTTTCATGTGGTAGATTATGCAATTTAGGAATGGGAACATAGATACGAGAATTCGCGGGAAGATCGGGATGATATAATACCATATCTTGTAAATAGTAGAACGCGACTGAAAGTATTAGCATTAAATTTTAAAATAGTCAATGGAAGAAATTCACAAAATCTTACCAAATATGATAGTGATAAGCACGGAAAGCGTCAAAATGCTACCATAATAGTAATAGAATATTAAAAAGGCCAAAAATCCCGCTATCAATATAGCGAAAACGCTTCGTGATCGTGGAATCGTAATTGGCACGCCGCCGAATTCCTGCGACATTTGTTGGTGATAGGATTAGAAGCTACCCTAGGAAAAAATGTTTCCGCAGCGGAGTGAGGCACTTCGAACAAACTTTTAAAATTTTATCGCTTACAGATAAGCACTTCCATGTTTTACTTTTTCAAAGTCGTAGAGAAGTTCTTGTAAATATTATTCCACGGTTATTGCGTTCCCTCACACATCTTGCGTATAGTTATGAAGTGAAATACACGAAATCAGCACATATTTATTATTAACGCAACCGATTATTTGCGATTTAACATCAACCGAACAGCTGTTTGTATAGATACATAAAGTGGCCGTTAGACGTTGCAAGTGCAAGCCCTTTTACGAAGTCTGTCAAACTTAAAAATTTTACAAAAGAGATTGCGGCAGCAGTTTAAGGGGCTGATAGTGTTGAGAAAGTTCTTATTTTCCGATATCTTCATCATTTTCTGTAGAAATGCTAACAGTTTTAAGTTATTTGTTGTTAAAATTTACCCATTACTTCACATATTTTTTATATAAACACTGCATTAATCACTTTTCTTTTCATTAATATATCAGCTTTTGTTCATAAACAAATGAATGTACATCTTTTTTCTACTAAATATTTAACAATTAATGCTTATAAACGTGTTCTTTAAATAATGTGGCGAATACTGCGGCAACACAAAGCGAACAACGAGAAATAGGCAGAATGTTCGAGGAATGACGTAGAATGTTCCACAAAGAGAAACGTCAAGTTGGATGAACACTGCGAACAGCGAGAGAAAGAGAATGAGCGATAAACTTCAGAATGTTCTAGAAATGCCAGAAGTGCCAGCGCAGGTATATAAGGGCGCCGCCACAGCGAGTTGTGTTAGTTACGAGTTACAAGACAGCAAGCTACAAGTAAAGTGAGCAGAGAAGTGAGTTGCGAATAAGCAAGATATAAGTTTAATTGTGTTACCAAGTTTAGTTAAGCGCTATTATTGCTTTAACAAGTATTGTAAAGTGTTTTTACTGTATTAGCGAGTATTGTAAATTGTTTGTTGTACAATAAAGTTAATTGTACTTCAATTTGGTCATCGATTGCATTTATTTAACAATCCAGCGATACGAACCGAGAGATTTGGGAAATCCGGACGAGGTTTCAAGGATAATCGTAACAATTGGGGTGTTTTTCAGAAACAAAATCGAAAGGCGACATATAAAAAAGCACGCAAAGAAGAAATGTCTGGCAACACCAGCAAAGTTTTGAGACGATTTTGCGACGACTGCTAGAAAGGGGTGCTCACAGTTTGATGCTAAAGATGTCTCAAAATGTAGACGTCTACATTTTGAGACACTATTTGGAACGAACTGTGAACACCCCAACTATTTGGAACGAACTGTGAACACCCCAAATAAGTTTCTATTCGAAAACACACAAATGTTGAGCGATGGCCGCGAAGTATGTAATGCCAGATCGTTGAAAACTTTACCCAAAAATACTTTGTTTATACAATATTTCAATAAATAGTGAACATTTTTAATAAGAAATCGCGCGATTTTTTAGTACAAATTTTTCCCGCAGCGCTTTTTTTTTAAATCAATGTTTCAATATATATTAAAAGTATGTAATCAAAAATCGCGTGATTTTTTATTAAATATTTTCGCCTGCGGCACTTTTTTTTAATTCAATACCTCGATATATAACGAAAATTTGTAATCAAAAGTCGCGCGGTTTTTTATTAAAAATCTTAGCCAGAGGCGCTTTTCTTTCAAAAAAATCAATACCCACTTCGATATACTGTTAATTTTCGCTTGCTCCGTTTTTTTATAATCAATACTTCGATATATAGTGAAAATATGCAATAAAAATTGTGCGTTTTCTTTGTTTCTGTTTTCAGTTTGTTTTTCGAAATATTTTGGGACCGAAGTTTCAGTAAAATCGCTCTACAAAGGAAAAACTGAGGTTGAATTTGACTTTTTTTGTAACTTTAATTATTAATTACTTAAAAACTATAAGCCTCCGGAGGGGGTGACCTTCAGATTTAAAATCAAGTGGACCCCTCTACACCCTCTCATCAGCCTTTTTTTCAAAGTCTGGTCAATTATTGGAAAATTTTTCCGCAAAAACAGCCCATAAGCAACTGTTAAGCTGAAGCTCCATAGGAGGCTTCTCAGGCGTTGCGGCTTTCGAAATCGTACAGCCTTTCGAATTCGTGCAGGCTTTACAGGTTTACAGGTAAGCAACTCCACAACAAACTTTTTGCGCTTGACGTTTTTACGAACCTTTGACATTTCGCAGTAAATTGGAGAATGGTGAAGGAATGAGTTTTCCAACAAATGAGATATCGACTAAAAAATACAAGATCGATAAAAGAGATACTTCTTTTACCATTTCATTTTAGTTTATTCAGTACTTTTGTTCACCTCTTTCATATTCATTTTCATATAATTAATAATTTTTCCTTGTGTTGTATTGCCTGAATTTTGTGTTATACTAGGTTCACATATAAGTAGATTATCCTCATTTTCGAGCTTACCACCCTAATCTGTAATTATACTAGGTTCACATATAAGGGCCGGTTACTCAATGTCTGGTTAACACTTATCCCCGTTTAAACATCATTATCGACGTGTTCGGCTCCATGCATATAACATGGAGTGGGTAACGTCGACAACGCTGTTTTACCGGAGATTAGTGTTAACCAGACATTGAGTAACCGGCCCTAAGTAGATTATCCTCATTTTCGAGCTTAACACCCTAATCTGTAATTATAACAAGAGATTAGCCATATAAAATTCGTCCCTTGTTAATCTCAGATTAAATGATGAGGAAATGTGGTGATTTCCGAAATAGCTATCACTTCTACCATTTTTTCAAATTATTGTTGCTTTTCCACAATAAGTTTTCACTGAAAACGGCCTCAAGCTCATAAAAATTGTTAAATAAAATGTTAAGTTAAAATATATTTATATTGCTTATTATAGCATAAAAACGTTATCACGGTGGCACAGAGAAGAAACATAACTTTTCCTTGAGATGTGAGGGTAACAAGCACAACAAATTTGACGGCTAATAATCTGAGATTTGCCGGTGTAAACGGGTTGATTAAAAAACAAGCTTTGATTGAGATAATATTTATGTGTGAACATACTTTTACATTCATTAAAAATATTATTGACCCTCTGATATCGATTACAGCATTGCTAACGGTTAACTGTCAGACGACTGAAGTTCGAAAGTTGGCATCTTTTTCAGGCTTTACAGGCTTATCGAAATTTGACTATTTTTCAAAATGTGGAGCAGCTTCTATACAATTGCACTAAATAATCTTTCATGCCTGGATTATAATGGAAGTAACGGAACAGAGTGGACTGTCACTTAAGTATCTACTGTATGGGTAATGAATTCAAACGATTATAATGCACTTGAACGCAATGTAAAACGGAAGCATCTAAAATCAATAGATCCTTACGAATTAGTCGCGATTTGTTACGATTCGCCCCGTGCATTATAACCAAGGTATCAGGCTTGAGTAGTGTTACGATTATCCTTGAAACCTCGTCCGGATTTCCCAAATCTCCCGGTTCGTATCGCTGGATTGTTAAATAAATGCTAACGATGACCAAATTGTAGTACAATTAACTTTATTGTACAACAAACAGTTTACAATACTTGCTAATACAGTAAAAACACTTTACAATACTTGTTAAAGCAATAACAACGCTTTTCTAAACTTGTTAACACAATTAGGGCCGGTTACTCAATGTCTGGTTAACACTAATCTGCGGTTAAACATCGTTATCGACGTCTTCGACTCCATGCATACAACAGGGAGTCGGTAACGTCGATAACTATGTTTCACCGAAGATTAGTGTTAACCAGACATTGAGTAACCGGCCCTTAAACTTATAGCTTGCTTATTCGCAACTCACTTCTCTGCTCACTTTACTTGTAGCTTGCTGACTTGTAACTAACTCACTCCGCTGTGGCGGCGCCCTTATATACCTGCGCTCGTACTTATGGCAATTCTAGAACGTTCTGAAGTTTATCGCTCATTCTCTTTCTCTCGCTGTTCGCAGTGTTCATCCAACTTGACGTTTCTGTTTGTGGAACATTCTACGTCATTCCTCGAACATTCTGCCTATTTCTCGTTGTTCGCTTTGTGTTGCCGCAGTATTCGCCACACAGCAGTCCACCTAAGTCTGATCGTCCCGATCAGACATACTTGCCGCTCAAACCGCTGCAAGTCTTTCAAATTGGACCACTTTCATCTTGGTCCTCGGTCTCCCCATTGTCTGGTTTTGATGCACTGCGTCCTTCTGCCGTTTGTTAATCTTCGAATCTGTCCAGTCACGTCTTTGCTTGGAGTTGAAGCTTTGCTTCTGCTGCGACATGTACAACCACCATGCGTTACTGGACATTACCTCCGGCTTATCTCCGGGAGTTCGCCATCTCACATGGTCGTGCTTCTGCCGGCCACTGGTGGTGACCAGACCATGTCTCTTCTCGTGGGCACCCTTTTCGCCAGATCTATGCCGCATCATCTGTCCATGATACCCAGACTCCCGCCTTCGTGCTGCACTGCCGTTAGCACATCTTTCTACATCCGGATCCTTACGCTGAAGCTTCCGCCGTCGTTTCATATCTCGCTCTTCCGCCGATGCTAACTTCATTGACTGGACATGTATAATCTCACCCTTGGCTTCCGGCTTAACTGCTCGCCTTTGCCGACCACCTTTTTCGGGACACTTCAAAGCGCGCCTACTGCTTCCACAGCCGCTTCCATTTCCGGCCACCGGCGTGTCACCATTGTAACGTGGTTCAGTGGCTTTCCTCCTGCCTGGCTCGCCATGACCACTTCCTTGTTGTGACCTCTTCTTCACTGAGCTGGTGGAACCGTCACGCTTTTCCTGTATCGGTGAACCACTTCCTTCTCCTGACGAAACCATTCCGTCTCCAACACTGCCAACCTCCGCCCAACTAACCGCTTCCGTTTCTGGTGGAATCTTCGACACTTCCTCTATGACTAACCGTCTGCTGCAGCACTGGCTGTCGTAACCAACCCTAAGTGGCACTTTCCTGTGACGATCTGTAAGGATCATTCTCTGGAGGTCAATCATCATGCCTTGGCCAAGTAAGAAATCCACGCCAATGATGACTTCATCCACAATGTCTGCCACTATAAACTTAGTATACGAGGCCACATCGTCGATTATTACCTCGCATGGTACTTCTCCTAACACTTGGGTGCGTTCACCAGTTGCAGTCTGCAGCTTTGCTCCAGGTAGTGGCTTCACATAAAAAGTGGCCAAATCCAGTCGAATAATGGAACGTGTCGCTCCAGTATCCACTGTCAGTATTCTCTCCTGCCCATTCACACATCCACAAATAGTGGGGTTGTATGCTTTCCGGCCAATTTTTGAGACGGAGATTATGGGCCCTTCAACTTCTGGAGCCAGCACGCGGCCCTTCCTACTGGCTCGTTTTAGTTTAACGACTGATTGGAGTTGGCTTCGTCTCCTTTAGCCCTGAGTTTGCGTCCTGCTGAATTGTTGAGCCCAATGGAACTTGCGCTGCAACCGCGGGCGAAGCGGCCTGGCTTTCCACATTTAAAACATTTGCTAGAGCCATGCTTTTTCTCGCCCAGCAGTTGGATAATCTTCTTCAGCATTTCATTTGTCTCGTCCGGTGTTTCCACTTCCACGCGATGTGCTTTGTAGGCTGGCCTACTTAGGAGCGCCGCCGTTTCAGGCGTCTGAGCATACGAGACAGTTTCAGCAAATGTTGGCTTTGGATTCGCGTACGTCTCTCGCTTGGTTGATGAGCCTCTGGATTTTTACTCTTTCGAGGTGCTCACCAGATGCATCTCCAATAGCCTAGTGAGCCAACCTTTCTACCTCGGAGGCGAATTCCTGTAGAGTCTCGTTGGATTTCTGGCAGCGATTCTCCAGCTTCATCTGGTAAATCTGTCTCCTGTGCTCGCTACCATAACGTCTTTCCACTGCACCCATTAATTAATCGTCATTGTTCCTTTCACAGTCAGGAATTGTCAGCAAGATTTCCGCTGCAGGTCATTTTAATGCCACGAACAGAGCAGCGGATTTATTCTCCATGCTCCAACCATTTTCTGTAGCTGTGTTCTCGAACTGGAGCTTAAAGACTTGGAAAGGAATCGTGCCGTCAAAGGATGGAATCGAGCACTTGTCGAAGTAGCTGTACGATTCATCTGCAAATCTCGGAGGCGACCTTCCAACTCTTCTACCTTTGCTTCGACTTTCTCCTGCCTCTCTTCAAGTTTGTCCGGTATTTGTGTAATTTTTTCATCCTGTGTAGCTGAGTTTTTAACCGGGATGACACCTGCGAATACACCTGCGCTGATACCTCTGAAGATATACGTGTCTCCAGCGCCTGTATCTGTGACGACAGCTGTGATGACATCTGTGACATGCGTGTATCCTGTGCTTGCATCATCTATGACGACAGCTGTGATGACATCTGTGACATGGCAGCCAATAACGTGTTCATGTCCATAGCTGTTGATGAACTTGGAGACTTTTGCTGTTCTTCAACCTTCCCGGATGTCTGCTGCACATCCTTCGACGAACAAACATCCTCATCCTTCTGTTCATCCTTTGCGGATGCATCGTCAAACCTCTCGCAGCCGTGATAGTAACTCCACTTTTCTTCCGGAGGTTGCTAAATTTCGCTACTCCAACTCCTGTTTGAGTTCCTCAATCTTTAAGTCCTGAATTTTTGCCATTTTCAAAAGTTTATCCTTCGGGATTTATTTAACTTCTGACACCAATTGTTACGATTATCCTTGAAACCTCGTCCGGATTTTCCAAATCTCCCGGTTCGTATCGCTGGATTGTTAAATAAATGCTAACGATGACCAAATTGTAGTACAATTAACTTTATAGTACAACAAACAATTTACAATACTTGCTAATACAGTAAAAAGACTTTACAATACGCAGTGTTCATCCAACTTGACGTTTCTCTTTGTGGAACATTCTACGTCATTTCTCGAACATTCTGCCTATTTCTCGTTGTTCGCTTTGTGTTGCCGCAGTATTCGCCACAGTAGTATTCGTCCGATACCACCATGTACTCGATACCAGTACTCATTTTAGAACATCGAAGGGGGTACTCGTTGCTACTCAAAGTATCGCTAGAAAATACTCGATTCTACTTGTACTCAAAAGTACTCAGACGAAATATTTCAAAACAGTTTGCAATTTTTTTTTTAAATATACAAAACCATCTTTTCTGTGTTACAAAGATATAATTTAATGCAAAAATGCTTTTTAATATGAAAATATATGCTTATTTTTAATATATACATGCATATAGGTAAATACATATTCTCGCAACTTTTATATTTTAGTTACAAAGATATAATTTAATTTAGAAATGGCTAATTTAATTCAGAAATGGCTTTTTGAATATGAAGATATATGCTTATTTTTAACATAAATATGTACACTGAGGAAAACAATTTTAGAATTAAAAACGTGCTAAATAAAAAAAAAATCGCATATGAAAGAGCACCAACCCAACTTGTTTTAAATTTGAGTAGGTACGTTGTAAAATATGTCGTTGTGAAGTGCACAGATGCTTGTACGTAATTAAGATGAACAAAAAATAAATTTATTTTATGTTCCGTTTGATGGTAATTGAACCCGGACCCTCTTGGGAGCAACCAAGTTTATCAAGCGTCTTTTCACACTCAGCTACAGCCATACATTTAAATGTGTTTTCAAATGTTGAGTTTGAATCAACATCACAGCGCGCGATTAGTGCATTTGTACAGATAAACATGTACCATGTATGTGTGTAATTTTTTTTTTTTTTTATCTTTTTTTTATACAAGGAGAAAGCATTGAAAGCCTGTACCCCGTAGTGTGGAACTTTAATCCGAACTAAAACTCCCTGTATGTCCGCTGTACCGTATCCCCCCCGGTACCACCGTAAAGTATTTCGTCGGAGGGCGGTTGAGCCTTAGCTCGATCGTACGTTCCTGTTCTGATGCAGTCAGTCACAAGTTGCATCTACTTGGCACTACCCTCAGTTAGTCATCAATTTGGTTTCTTCAACCACCACCACTGTCAATGCGTCAATACGTCCCCCCACACCCCCCTCTAAGAGGTCAAGTCAGTTGACCAAAAAATGGTCACGTACGTAGTTACTGTATCATTGTATATAAAACCTACCTACCACCGTGCTAGATTATCATCGGCATGATCTATTACGCTCTTGACGTCTCAGCTTTGCAATGACGTTTGCCGCGACTGTGCGGAAAGACTGCCATTTCTCTGGCGACTCGGTTATTTGCGGAATCAGGGTCTCTGGCGTCGGATTTACTCCAAGTGCACCGCTAAGGAAGACTCGTTCCTCCTGGAAGTTTGGGCATGCAAAAAGGACATGTTCTGCATCTTCCACACTGTTTTGGCCGCAGGTTTCACAATGTTCGGCATCATCTAACTTGAAGCGGAAGAAGTACGCTCTAAAGCAGCCGTGCCCACTTAGAAGTTGCGTGACATTAAAGTCTACTTCTCCATGTTTTCTTGACAGCCAGCTTTCTATATGTGGTATAAGCCTGTGCGTCCACCGACCGCTGTTGGAGTGGTCCCATCGGTGTTGCACATATGAAAAAGCATCCGAGACGTGCAAAACGCCATTCGTGCTGTGAAAAATGCTTCATCTTAATAATAATTGAATATTTCCATTATTCCTAGTGTATGTAAAGGGGAAATATTCAATTTTGAACACTTTTCACTTGATTTAAATACGAAAATTTTTAAACGGTAATCAAATAAAAAAATTTAATTTTTACAACGCGTTTTCTCCTCAGTGTATGTACGTATTTTTCCTGCGTAACGCAGGCTATTGCGGAGAACTTATATTTACTGAGAAGGTGCAAACAACAAATGGAAACTATTGAGTGTCGGAACTTAACAGATTTAGAAGGTTTTAACCACGAAATCCACTTTTTGCAGATTTTTTGGTGATCGATTCTGTTAAATTCACTGTTAGCGGCACAAAATAATGTCTAGCAACATGTATATTGATATACTCCCTGTTGCAGGGTAGTAAATCGGAATTTTGAGATCTTTTTACTTAATATTGCCAATTTTTAATTATTTTTTTAATTCTTTTTTATATGCAAAACAATTATAATGATAAGAAACTTAAGTTTTGAGCAATAAAGCAAATAAAGAACCGGAATTATTTGATGCAAAACCATTCCGATTAATTGATCCCCAATACCATTTGCATACCTATTTTACATATTCCATAGATTGCTAATTTTTTAGGTACATGTATTAAAAATATTTTTTGACCAGTTTTAGTACTTTTTTGATATATTTATCTTAAACAAAACGTAGACTTGTGGACGAAATATAGTTCGTTTTTGCTATTACCTTATAGAGTCTTATAGCCTCCGTAGTATCGTCCATGCTTTCATAGCAGCTCCTAAAGCTTAAACGCTTAGATTCCCTTATTTCTTTGTTGTAATGGCGTTCTTCATCTTCGTCCGTTGTCAGGGTTCCGTCAAACTCTGACAAGGTGTATATCTCCGAGTCGTCATCAGCACAAATAGTCAGTAGCCCGAGTTCAAAGTCGTCGATACCCTCCATCTCAAGAGGTAGAAGACTGACTTCCGCTACTACCGCGCTTCTAGCTGCTTCCACGGCTACCATCTCAGCCACCTCCTTCGGTATTTTACCCGATGGAGTATCTGGCTTGACTGTCTTCGCCTTCGGTTCACTGCCCTTGTGCACATGCACTGGAACACTACCAAACCTATATCGTAGGATGCAGTTTTTTTTTGGATAGCGTCCAACGACCGGTCGTCTATCCCGATCGTTAGCAGTTTACCCGTCTTCTCGTCACTGCTCCTATAAACCTTCCATAGGTCAGTATGCATTCCCTCAGTTTTTGCTATAAAGAGGTTCAGCAGTTTCTGCGTGTCCACTCCTGCAGCTTTTGGTAGGTACGTAATGATTACGTGCACCCTGGGTATGTTGTCCCCATCGCACGTAGTCAGTTTCGCGTCATCCCAGTCAGGCAGTTTTGGGACAATTTCGCGCAACCATTCCGCTGGGCCAGTATAAGGCCTGGCTGAAAGTGGATGCCGTGGAATTGGAGTATTGACCTCCAACCTTACCCATCTCCTCCACAATGGCGTCCTTAATCTTTCCCTGATCCTCACGAGTGAGTGTACTCTCAGGGAAAGCCTTCGGCAGAACTGCCAGTCTAATGCGCTTAGTGGCGCTAGCATAGCTAACACCCGGCTTCCTGGACCCTGCCTTAGGTTTTGGAGCCACTGTTTCGAGACGGCTCTTCTTCTCCGGCTTTCCTTCAGGAGGACTAAGCTCCACAGCCGCCCGTTTACTGTCACCGGTTTTTTCCCGGTCCGCTACTTTCTTCTTGACCTCCTCAGGCGTTAAGCTTTTGTTGACGTAACGCAGGAACCATTTGGCTCCTGCGTCACTCAAACCTTTGGCCTTTCTGACGTCCCCGAATTTCCTAGTCTGTCCGGTTATCAGTCCAGTACTCGTCGAGGCTTGTGGTATATCATTTTTGGATGCAGAAGCAACCTCAGATCCCACCTGCCCCAGACTTTCCTTCTTGCAGTATTTTCGATATTGGACTCGACCTGGTCCGCCAGTTTTGGTGCGGTATGAGAGCCCGGTGGTGTTCTGTTATTTTGTATTGGTTTTGGTTTGTTTTTGTTTTGTTTGTTTTTATTGTTGTTTTTATCCATGTAGTTCCCACGAGTGTAGGGGTCAAAACTGTCCACAATAACAGAGAGGTGCATGATGATGAATACGAATTGTACAACTTTTCTCTTCAACAATTATCTACATGTTTTTGTTAAGCCTAGAATTTAATTTAGAATATATGTATAACCCTTAAAAATAATCATGATATTCGCTTGCGTCATTGTCATCACTATCAATATCTTCATCATCGATATAAGACTGCATAATTAACAACTGTTGTGCTTCTTTCGGCAAATCCTTCAATTTTTATACCTTTCATGAGCATGAAATGGTATTATAACTTTGGTCCGATGTTTGTAAGTACCAGAACAAAAAGAGATAGACCCATGAAAATGTATACTTATATGATCAGAACGTCGAGCTGAGTTGATTTAGCCATGTCCGTCTGTCCGTCTGTCTGTCTGTTTGTATGCAATCTAGTCTCTCAGTTTTCGAGATATCCGGATCAAATTTGGTAGGTGGGTGTATTTATATAATGTATTAATCATTTGTCGGAACCGGAAGAATCGGACCACTATAACATATAGCTCCCATACAACTGATTGTTCAGATATGAGATTTTTCATTATAACTTCTCCATTTATGCAGCTACGAACATGAAATTTTGCAATACTTTCACCCATTATCAACAGAATACTTACAGTGAAAATTACAAAGATCGGGTCACTATAACCTATAGCTCCCATACAACTGATTGTTCAGATATACAATTTTGCGTTATAACTCCTCCATTTATATAGCTAGGAACATAAAATTTCGCGCTGTTTTCACTTATTATCAACAGAAAACTTACAGTGAAAATTAAAAAGATCGGGTAACTATAACCTGCAGCCCCCATACAACTGATTGTTCAGATATGAGGTCTTTTATCATAACTCCTCCATTTATGCAGCAAGGAACATGAAATTTCGCACCATTTTCACTCATTATTAACAGAATACTTACATTGAAAATAACAAGGATCGGATGACTACAACATATATCTTCCATACATTTGATTGTTCAGATATGGGATTTTACTGTAAAACTCCTTTATTTGAACAGCTAAAACCGATAAATTTCGTAAGATATTTTATAAATAATAATACAAAGTCTACTGAGAAAATCGTCAAAATCTATGCTGTATAAGCTTTATCTCCTATAGCACTGATTGTTAAGATACCAGTTTTTGCCATATATCTCCTTTATGTACGAAACTAAACCCAATAAATTGTGTTACCGGTTTACATACCGATCACATAGCGGTGAAAATCACTTAGATTGGTGTCATATAAAGTATATCTTCCATACCTTTGATTGTTTAGATGCGATTTTTTATATAAGTATGTAACTCCTCTATCGATGTATGCAGATGTATTCAAAAGCAGTAATCTGTCAAAGTAAAATTTGCAGATGTTCATGAAAGGTATGAAGCCTTCGGCATAGCCGAAGACAGCGCTGCTCTTACTTGTTTTGGGGTAGTTTTCTCATACTCAGGCATGGGCACGACCATTGTGCATACTTACAAGTGACAAATGTTCTTCTTCTGCCTGGAAACCGCCTGGAAGCTACCTGGAAAGTACCTGTCAAAATGTATAGCTATCCTGCCAAAATGTTAGACAGTGTGTTTAAAGTGATGTAAAAAAGGCAAAAGTTATTAAAATAAAGTAAAAAAATTGGCAAAATATACATTTAGTTAAATTGATTTCAGCATTTTAGTATTTTAAAGCGTTTTGGTCAATAACTATTACACTTAATAAAACTCTTTTGCTGTTTTTGTCAGAGTCTGTTTAAAGTTTTTTTTTGTAGATATTAGTGTAACCCTGTAGCAAATAAAATCAGGATCTCTACATATTTGTGCAAAACATCTGATTCTTTTTTCACTTGTAAGTATGCACAATGGGCACGACCACAATCAAACGTTGATACAAAATGAGTATGTGTCATGAACCAAAAATACAAGATTACGCGGGCAGGAAAGTAGCCCGTTAGAATCGCATTTATGAAAAAAGTTTAACGATTTTGACAATAGCCGTTTGTTTACATTTCTTCATTGTTTACAATTTGGTCGTGGCTTTTTACTGCAATTATCTTCTTTTTCGCCTGTGACAACGTGTGTACACATAAGGTAAAAAATAATTTAACAAAACGGCATGATTTATAGAAGAATTTGCATAATAAAAATGATTATTCATGCGTTCAACAATTTCGCGGTTTTCTCCGTTCTCTTCGTTGTTTAAATCTTACAACAAAGATGGCGTCAAGATTTCGGCAGCTAGAAAATAACTTTTTTCGTTCTTTCCTTCCCGCGTGATCTTGTGTCTTTCGTTCATGAGTATGTGTGTGCTTACTGTGGGACGAAGCGAAGCAGCGATCAGTCAGTCTGCTTTCAGAAGTCAGGCGGAGAAGTTCACGCCGCATAGTTTTTTGCGTTTTGCTTTTTTGAAAAAGATTGCTAATGCAGGGTTCATCCCTTTTAAAAATGAAAAATTTTGTTTTTAAGATAAAATTAAAATAAAATGTAGGGTACATCCCCAACTAAAATGAATTAATATTATTAATATTTTGTTTTTAAGCTGAACCTAAAATTAAATGCAGGGTTCATCCCCAATAAAAATGAATTAATATTATTTAAATTTTGTTTTGAGGCTGAACTTAAAAATAAATTTTTTTTAATACCAGGTTTTTATAAACTCTGGAAGTTGCATTAATTTTATCTCACTTGGTTAAGTAGGGTTAAATGCCTTTATTGTCAGTTTAGGCTAAGGGAAAATGAAAAAATAAATAAAAATAAATAAATTAAGACGACAAAGCAAATATAAAGCTCAGGGGGTGCATGAACCAGTCTTAAATGACGTGTTCTAACACCATAACACCTCAAATTTGAGGTTATAGAACATGCCATTTACAGCTGGTTCAGGCAACCCTAGGTATTTTTAAATAATTCAGCGATGCAAATTCTTCATTACAATGTAATGCAGTTAACGAGTTCGTCATAATTTAATTCAAAATTCGTTATTTTTATTCTAACGAGATCTTCTAGATGCTTATCAGTAAGTCTGGTTCTATATGTATTTTTAATGAAAACCATGGACGAAAATGCTGATTCACAGATGTATGTTGTTCCAAACATAGAGCATAGCTTATAAACTTCATTTTTTGTTAGCGGATATTTCTGTTCATCGACATTTCTCCAAAATTGTATACCACGGTCTAACGGAAGGTTAAGATCATTCTGAAGTTGACTAAGTTCTTCGTGTAAGCGTTCCTCTTGATCATGAATCTGACACAACAGGGGATTCTCATACAAGTTAATTATAGGTTGAATGCTATTCAAGTCTTTAAATCTACAGTCTAAACTTTGTTTGAGATCATTATCGAAGTACTGTGAAAGCTTGCTTTGCATTTGAAAGCGCTCACAAATTTCATTCGTGTGTTTAAAATTATCTAACAATCCAGCTCGAAATTGGTCCTGAAGTATTTGTAGACGTTTTTTGAAAGCGTCTATTACATGGCGCTTTGGTAAGACAGATCGTGTCAGCTGACTCGTGTTTACGTACCGGTAGGTTTACGTTCTTGACTAATTTCAGCTTGAAGAAGGATATCACCGAATTCCGCTTCCATTTCTTCCAAAAAATTGCGAAATTTTCGATGAGTGAGAGCGTTATGTCCCCCACGAATTTTCTTAATAATTTTGACCGCAACATCCATAGTTTCTCCTACTTTAAAACTTTTAGCAAACAGTTGCTGCTGATGCAAAATGCAATGAAATGCATGAATGCCATTGCGAATTAGCTGACCAGCTAAGCCGACCGTCTGTGCAAATTGACGACAGTTTTGTTTTGTCAGCAAAGGAGAACAATTGCTCTTCCAAAACTTTAAATATATTTTTCCCAGTTGCATTGTTATGCAGTCCTCGTAAGCAAATCATATCTTCTGTAATGTTGAAATTTGTATCTACAGTCCTTATACATATTAAAAGTTGACTAATGTCTTGAATGTCAGTACTTTCGTCCAATGCGATGGAGTAAAACTTTGACGTCGAAATATTTTCTTTTAAATTTAAATATATGAAATTAGCTATATCTCCAATGCGCCGAGTGATTGTGCGGCGGGACAAAGGAATATCATTTATGTTTCTTGCTAATTCCATTCCGATTTGCCCAAAGCACTGAAGAACCGCTGCCGCAATGTCTTTAAAAAAAAGTACCATCTTCTAAGGGTCTCCCTTTTTTCGCTAAAGCAAAGCTAGCTATGCATGATACTTTCAAATTATCTAAAGTTGTAACATCATCTGTTTCATTCACATTTACGTTTTCTAAAAATGTATGTTTGTTTTCAAAAAAATTTTTGTATCCTATCTTCGGGGCTCAAATTTTTTATTTCGTGGTGAAATATCATGAAATGTCTTTTTAAATTTTGCTTGAAAACAAAATTTAATGTTTTTCCGCATAGCAAGCATTGCGGCTTCCCATAACTATTTAAGGCAAAAAAAAAATAAAAATCCATTTCCCACTCAGCCTGAAACATTATTAATTAATCTACTTTCACAGGTACGTGTGCATACATACGAAGCATAAATATATTGCCTCGAGCGGTATCAACCTTCACGCTTGACTTCTGAAAGCAGACTGATTGTATTTAGAGATGGGTAAATTCGATATTCGAAGCTTCGATATTCGAATTTTAGCTCCAAAATGGCGAATTTTTAAAATCGAACTTTGTGTTGCTATAATTCGGATAAAATCGAATTTTTCTAGAAAAAATCTAATTTCATCTTTATTTCCAAAAAATTAACTCTACAACTTTCTTCTTTCTGACTAAATTTGCCATCACTGTGTGTGGCACTCCATTTGTCTTAGGGATGCAAGTAAAAAAAATACATCTGTGCCTAGAAGGAACTGTTATTCCAAACTCAAATTTAAAAATTTTGTTTGTAAAAAACTAGTTTGCACATACAAACAGTTTGAATACCGCAGTATAACAGTATCCAAACATTGTATTGATACGTTTTGGAAGTCAGCCTTTATTATATATGTCTTAAACTTTGATTTCGCTCAGACATTTATTTTAACTATTTTTTCGACTTTTCTGAAAACTACTTAGGCCGAGACATGAAAACTTTAGTAGGCCATGAAATAAAAATACGAGCTAACTTTTGCAAATCCACCGGGTGTTTTATTACTGGATGGGTATACTTTCAGAGAATGTTAACAAAATCCGGGCTGGCTTCGGCTGTCCCACAGTGTAATTTGAGTTTAACTCTTTAGACAGGCGGCCACTCTCTTAAAGAACTTAAAAAATATTTTAATTGTTGCATAGTATTTTAAGCACAACGCTTTTTTACTATATTCGACGTTTCAAACAGGTGGCACTCCTCCTAAATATACATAATTAACAACTAAAGCTTATTAAAACCATCGATTGATACCTATATTGGGGTAATTTATTTAACTTATTAAATAATTTGATTTTGATTTTCTTACATATGGCACAAAACTAAAACCATATTACACATCTACAGGGCAAGTCCTTTCATTTAACACCTACTTCCTTTTTGAAAATCGAACGAACGATACAGATTTTATGACTTGGTGTTAAATATTTAACGCAAACATCTCCGAACTCGATTAAGAAGTTTCAACTAAACAAATTTTTGGAAAATTTGAAAAAATTCGAATTAAATCGAATTTACACCACCAAATTTCGAATCGAATAATCGAATGGTTGGGCAACGTTCGAAATTCGAAAAAAATTTAATTTCAACCCCCCACTACCCATCCCTAATTGTATTGTCGATTTGTCCCATCGTAAGCGCTCGTTTTTCGCTCTTCGCTTGTATGTGGTAGTGACAATCGGTGTGTATACGTATACGATTGCTTACGCTCTTTTAGCACCTGCTAAAGGGCTAACTATAATATGAATATGTCAGCGCTTATTGCTTGACATCTATTGCAGGCAATTCGATAGTTTGACAGCCATATTTTCATTTGAAAGAAAGCGTGCTGGTGGTAACATCGATGAAATTTTGATATTAAATCAAAATAAAAATCTGTTCCCTATTGGATTATTTATGATTACATTTTAGGAAATTATCCAGCAAATTTTTTAAAGATTTAAATGCTTTTAAACGCCGAAATTGAGAGAATGTTGTCTGGTGGCGTCATGCGGCAAATGCTTATTTCAAGACACACACAAAAAATTGCAATCATATTGCTCGTCAAAATGACAGTTGGTAGGCCATCGGTGTTTGCTTGTGGAGTTCTGCGGTAAGGAAAAAGCGAAACTGATCACACCTTCCGTACGGAATCAGCTGTTTGTCCTCTACGTATGTATGTACATATATAACACATGCAGTGTTGCCGCATTGGTTTGTTTACCGAAATTGGTAATTTTTTTCTTTATTTATCATATTTGGTAATTTGGGAACTTAATTTTTAACATGGTAACTTTTTCGATTCAGTCCTACATGTAACACAGG
>NW_023461353.1:0-26673 GCF_013731165.1 Rhagoletis pomonella
CTCCTTTTCCCATACTTTTACCGATTGGATTATGAGCCAAAAAAAAAACGGACAGGTAGCCAATTTAGCAGCACATGTACACGACTGAAGACCTATTCTGATCTAAATCAATCGATAAACCGTTTTTTAAGTGCAATTGACAATGAGTTTTCACTTATTCGACGACAAATGCCATTGAATTTGACATAGTGAAAACCAGACTTAACACTTAAAAAAGGACTGGCCACCCGTCTGCGACAAATATATTGTCCTGTGATACAAATTACTTATTATGAGGGCTCTAGAATTTCAATGAAATCAGGCCCTGTAAATTTGGGACTCAACGACCTGACGATTGTATGAAATTTTATTTTACATATGTACAGTAATTATGGGGAGGATATAGGAGGATTAATTAAATACTGGGAAATGCATCCATTTGTATGCATTTCTCGCACTGCATTACAGAAGACTGAATTGGTTGGGATTGAAAAAGATGAAATCTCTCTTTTCTTCACTAGGGCCTAACAAATTGTAAAACATCGGAAAGCATCGATGTATCGATGTTTTTCGGCCGATGTATTTTAGCATTGATGTTGATTTCTACGATGTATCGAAACATCAATGTATCGATGTTACTCCTCAAAATTTGCATCCCTAGTTGAAACTTCAAATCTGTTATTTTGAAATTTTCTTAGTTGACATATGTACTTTTATAAAAATAACTGATTTCAAGAATATATTGCTATAAAAGTCCTGAATTTATGCCAAAAAAATCCAATTTCGGCCATTATGCGGGGCAGAAAACACTTTCTTCCAACGTTCATCATGGTTACATGAATGACGTGTACGTGTACAGTGGGCCCATTTTGGAAACGTCAGCCGGTAAACAGGAGCACCGATGAAAACTTTAAAAAGCGACATATAGAACATCACTCTGAAGCAGAGACTGAGAATAAAAATTATGATCGAAATTAAATATCTTTCTCGTAGTTTTGTCCCTAAAACTATTAAAAATCGGAACCGAAATGAGAAGAAAAATTTCGGGAGTGGTTGTAAAAGAACTAAAGAACTAAAGTGAGAACAAAATTCAAGAACGTTCATATAAGAAAATACCCCGGCAAACGTTCCCAAAGCAAACAAAATGTGAACAATACTTTAGGGAATATTTTTAAGATAACTAAACGGGAACAAGGTCGCCGGAACGTTCTGGCATAGAAAAAAAAAAACGGGAATAAAAGTCTAAGAAACTTTCTCTCGAAGAACAATTTGATAACTAAAGTCTCAGGAACGTTCTGAGAACGTAACGGAAACAAATCTTCTCTGAAAAATTCGCGAAGCATGGAACTGAGAACACAATTTTTCTCGTAGCGCTGCATTAGCTTAAAATATTTGAATATTACAATTACTAAAAAAAAGAACTGAAAGATAATTATGCAAATTAAGTCAACGAAAGGTTTAAGAGAAAAAATTTTCTTGCACAGAAAACTAAAAATTGTTGCACAAATGGATAGTTCACCCTTATGATAAACGATTGAAATAATCCAGTTTTCCTTAGGGTAAGAAGTAAAAATTTTGGTTGTCACTGAAATGATTTTTCATCCCAACTCGCAGACGCCCCTCTCTTTCTTAATGTTAAGTTCTCAAAACTTTTGTTCTCGTCTTGTTTTTCTCGAAGGTCGTTCCCAGACTTTTGTACTTATTTGATACTCGTTTAATGCGTTATCGATACTTTCGTTCTCACTAACTAAACCAAAACCGGAACGCGTTTTCGGTACCTTCTCTGAAGCAATGCTTCAATATCTGTGTATCGAATGTTACATAATCTAAGGGGTGACTTTTTATTTTGTTTAATTTCGGGTCATTTAATTTTAGTTCAGTTCAGTTATTCTTGTTTCGTTTTTTAATTCACTTAGTTTAAATTCATTTCATTTAAATTCATAACATTTATTTGAACCCCTATTATTTCACTTAATTTAATTCCACTTACACTTTACATTGAGGTTGTTCACGCTTGCCTGGTTATCAGGTTATCTGGCTAAAAAAAAGTGTATTATATTGTTGTGAACTGAATAAATAAAATAAAATAAATACAACCATATAACCTGAAGCAAGCGTGAACAATAGGGCGGGTCGAAAATCTAATTTTTCTCAAATCCCTTGGTAATAGTGAAAATATATTGTATCATGAAGTCAACAACAAGCCTGCGAAATATTAGTCTTTTATTTTAATTGTAAGAGCCCGCGCATCGACCGCCAAGTGACCCACAGCACACTAATCGAATAAGACTAATTCTTGTTAAAAATGCTGGGTTTAGCCAAAAATTTTGGTGCATATTATTAGATAATGAATCCTTTAACGCAAAAGATAAAGTCAAGTATGATTTCGCGCAACCCTTTATCTTATCGTTAATCTCAAACTCATCTATTTTCAAGAAAATTTTAATTGTTCTCTTGATAATTGCACTGGCCTATAGTCAAAATATGTAAAGAACAATATTAATATTGCTGGCGTGCATTTAGATCGCTAGTTCCAAATATTCTAATCCTTTTTTAATATTAGCTATAGTTTGCGATTTTTTGCAAATTTAGGAACAATTTCGGTAGCTCTAATAGAATAGCCATTATTTTCCATCATCGCGGAAAAATTTTGTTTATGCAAATTAATATGGAAACACTGAACAGGCACAACTTCTAGACACACTAATTGATTTACTTATGTTTATGCATACAATATAAAAATTGCAAACATAAGAAAATGATAAAAAATTTTGTTCAAGATTTTTTTTATTTTAAATAATTTGTTTATAATCTGAACTATTTTAGTCATATTATTATCAAAAATCAGTAACATTAAGTCTCGCCTTCAATTTGTTAATTATTACGCACCGATCGAGTAACATTTACCAAAGTTATATCGAAAAACTTAAGTGGATTTCCAGTTTTTTCTAAAAAAATTTCTCTTCAATTGTATAAATAACCTTTAAATAAAAGAACCGGATTACAGAAAACTGTGCAAGCGAGTGACTTTTTTCGTTCAAGCTGAATGCAAAGCAATATCGTCCAATTGGAGAGTCCGCAAAAGGATTTCCCAGGATATGTTAAAGACTATTGCATTTTCTTACAGACACTTTTTCACATACTAAAATATTTATGTATATCTAAACACTTATCCCCTACTTTCATATAACGGCAAATTTAGAAACCGGGAAAAATGTGCTTCTGCGGCGACTAATGAAACCATTCCGCACCAGTTTTCAAGACTGCAAAAATGGACTTAAAATGGGCGTTTCTCACCCTAATTGTAATGTATGTAAATACTTATATGTTTGAAACTACTACTAACTTGTCGAACGATTCCTAATCTTTGACAATACATTCATTCACCACGATCTTGAAAACTGACCAAATTGGCGTGAGCAAGTCCATGGTCATTTTAATATTATATAAACATTAAAAGGTTTGAAATAAATCTCGTCTCACTTTTTTGTATTTTTCACTTGGTTGCTGAAGTAATGAAGAATTGAAAATTCATAAGGGAAAATCATAGTTTTCTTATTTTTTATTTTAATATCTTAAAAACGTGTAGACTTATTGAAAAATGATAAATGAACGTGAGGTTCTACATTTAATAGCCCTTAATTTGATATATCGTCATGTTTATAACAATAACGCATTCCATAGATATTACAAGCCAAAGTTTCATTTTCAAAATTCATACACTTTGATTCAATTGCGCGGGCTAAAGATAAGTTTTAAATTAATCTTTCGTGGCCAATAACAATTGGCTGAGACCTAAGACATCATAATATTACTATTACAATGCGGTCAAATGACTTTTATTTTCCCCCATACAAAATCGACCCAGCCTAGTGAACAACCTCATTTTTTTTTAAATTTAATTTCACAAAATTTTGTTTTATTTCATTTCAACTTGTTTCTTTCGTTTTAATCCATTTCATTTCGTTCCAATTTTTATACCTTTCATGAGCATGAAATGGTATTATAACTTTGGTCCGATGTTTGTAAGTACCAGAACAAAAAG
Organism: Rhagoletis pomonella; assembly: GCF_013731165.1. Taxonomy (NCBI): domain Eukaryota; kingdom Metazoa; phylum Arthropoda; class Insecta; order Diptera; family Tephritidae; genus Rhagoletis; species Rhagoletis pomonella. The sequence goes on from NW_023461353.1 coordinate 4,025, forward strand.
AGGTAGACCCATTAAAATGTATACTTATATGATCAGAACGTCGAGCTGAGTTGATTTAGCCATGTCCGTCTGTCCGTCTGTCCGTCTGTCCGTCTGTTTGTATGCAATCTAGTCTCTCAGTTTTCGAGATATCCGGATCAAATTTGGTAGGTGGGTGTATTTTTATAATGTATTAATCATTTGTCGGAACCGGAAGAATCGGACCACTATAACATATAGCTCCCATACAACTGATTGTTCAGATATGAGATTTTTCGTTATAACTTCTTCATTTATGCAGCTACGAACATGAGATTTTGCAGTATTTGCACCCATTATCAACAGAATACTTACAGTGAAAATTACAAAGATCGGGTCACTATAACCTATAGCTCCCATACAACTGATTGTTCAGATATAAAATTTTTCGTTATAACTCCTCCATTTATATAGCTAGGAACATGAAATTCCGCACTGTTTTCAATAATTATTAACAGAAAACTTACAGTGAAAATTAAAAAGATCGGGTAACTATAACCTATAGCTCCCATACAACTGATTGATCAGATATGAGATTTTTCGTTATAATTCATCCATTTATGTAGCTAGGACCATGAAATTTCGCGCTGTTTTCACTCATTATCAACAGAAGACTTACAGTGAAAATAACAAAGATCGGGTCACTATAACCTGTAGCCCCCATACAACTGATTGTTCAGATATGAGGTCTTTTATCATAACTCCTCCATTTATGCAGCTAGGAACATGAAATTTCGCACTATTTTTGCTCATTATCAACGGAATACTTACAGTGAAAATAACAAGGATCGGGTGACTATAACATATATGTATCTTCCATACATCTGATTGTTCAGATATGGGATTTTACTGTAAAACTCCTTTATTTGAACAGCTAAAACCGATAAATTTCGTAAGATATTTTATAAATAATAATACAAAGTCTACTGAGAAAATCGTCAAAATCAATGCTGTATAAGCTTTATCTCCTATACCACTGATTGTTCAGATACCAGTTTTTGCGATATATCTCCTTTATGTAGGAAACTAAACCCAATAAATTGTGTTAACGGTTTACATACCGATCACATAGCAGTGAAAATCACTTAGATTGGTGCCATATAAAGTATATCTTCCATACCTCTGATTGTTTAGATGCGATTTTTTATATAAGTATGTAACTCCTCTATCGATGTATGCAGATGTATTCAAAAGCAGTAATCTGTCAAAGTAAAATTTGCAGATGTTCATGAAAGGTATGAAGCCTTCGGCATAGCCGAAGACAGCGCTGCTCTTACTTGTTTTTGTATCATTAACTTACTTCACTTAATTTATTTTATATATCAATATATATATTTTTTTCTATTAAAATTGACTTTTCGTCTAATTGAAGTCTTTTATTGCACTTGTTTTACTGCGCTCCTCCTCTTTTCTCTCTTTTCTTATGTTTCCATAGATCTTAGGACGCTCCTAAAAATCTCATTATATTAAATTGGTCCCAGTTACCCAATACATAGTTATTACACACCTCAACCACTGCACACACCCCACCCACCATTTCAAAGCAAAGTGGCTACAAATTTTCGTAGCGAAATAAATTTTCTTTGCTACGAAATTGTCGACGCTTTCGCTTTTTGAACTTTGCATTGTTAACAGATTTACAATAATTGCTTTGATTATTGCAGTTGTGGTAAAATTTACTGCGACCTCACATACATACATATGTACGTATATTCATACATATAAACGTCTACTATTATTGCAGCTAAGACGATTTACTGTACAATTGTTTTCTATTTTCTGCTTTCCTTTGCGCTTTTTAACTATACTTTTGACTACTTATATTTCGCTTATTAAAATTTGCATCATTATTATTATTGTTGTTATTATTGCTTTGGCAGGAACTGTACTCTGTGCACAGGAAATCAATTAAGCCCACTCCGATTCAATATTTCTTTCAGTTTTCACTGCTTTTGGTTTTTATATTATTTGAGCATTTCGCTATTACTATAGCCGCATTTTGTTGCATGCCTCAGTGCATAAGTTTCGATTGAAAAAGGAGAAATAAAATGAAATTGGTGCAACAAACAAAAAATAGAAAATAAAATCAATTCACAAAGACCGCAGATTGCAACGCATATGCCGGTACAATAAACTAAACAATAATAATAAACAGAAAGCAAAAATAAAAAAGCTACCGAAAAAAGAAATACAAGAAAAATATTCAGTGAGTTGTAAAAAGGCTCATATGCATTTCATTGTAAATGTTCGGTTTTATTTTTTTTTTGGTTTTATAAATCACAAATTGCACAGGCACTTCCTTCAACCAAAAAGGAAAATTTATTAGTTTTCAACAATTGATTTATAGCATAATTTTAGAAATTAAAACGGGCAACAAATAAACCTTAATGCAGTGAACCGATTAACCTATAAATATACGTACATACATATGTGTGCACATACATACATATGTAAGTATGCTACCGAAGACCTTTGATCGCACAAACGTATGCTGCAGCGGAAGCATTGGCAATATTTTTCCTTAATTTTTTATTTGTAGATACATTAGGGCGGGTCAATTTGTATGGGAGATATTTTCGACTATGAGCGTATAGCACAAAAGGATTCCAAGTGTAATTCTAAGCAAATTTACCAAAGAAACCATGGCTCTAAAACAGAGATGGGCAAAATCACACCCATACGCTTGTGCTCAATAGACAGTGCTCGGACTCCACCACATTTGTGAAAGACATTTCCCTTTTTTTGCTAAATTAAATGTAGAGACATCTACCGCCATAAACTAACAAACTACCACATTTTGATTTTTTCTTTTTTATAAGCTCATTGCGCGTTGAATACAATTTTGTTGTTAAATATTGAACCGGTAGTTGAAGCAGAGTAGCTGATATCTTTTTTTCATGTTTGGCCCCTAAACTGTCAAATCTTTTTGATTTATTTTAACAAAAATTATAAATTGTAAATATCTAATTGCATGCTAAACCCTTTTTTTATACAAAAGCAGCGATTGAAAATCAATTTTTTGTACGTCCGCCTAACGCAGGAGCTCAAACGCTGATAACTGGGTCTTGCACAGGATTGATCGATGCTTTTGGATGCAAACTAATTTACCAAGAAAGAAAGTTGCAGCAATTTTTATTTTTCCGATTCAAATTTGTATTATTTAAATTTTTATTTGTATTTCACATGGCGCACCTTTATCTTAAAAAAATCTTAGTAACTTTTTGACACTTTAACGATCAGAAGCAACATCAAAATACACGTAAATATTGTTTTTGCTTTAATACTACTACCTGCTTAATGTGCCTTATCTAATGCAAAATTTCCGAACTCCATTAAAACTTTTGCGTTCGAACACTGTCAACTGCAACCAATTTGATTTGCTGAAAGATGTGCTTAGAGTTTGCATAAAAACATGCTATAAGGGGTTTTTGTGTGGTATGAGGAATCCATTTCTGTACTTATATTTTTCCTAAAATGTCCATCAGAGGGTGCAACAGTAAACATTTTCACATTTTCTTCCAAGCATATTTTCCCCAATTGGGCAAACTCTAAATTGATTTTATTCCCATGGTTTCTTCGGTCAATTTGCTTTGAATTACACCTAGAATCCTCCTATGCTATACGCGCATAGTCAAAAAAAAAATTACCCGCCCTAATGTTCATATATTTTTTTGTCGTTATGTATTTAGTGTGCGCCCCCTTAACAAGCTGTTTATTTTCTCCGGGATTTACGACTGCTTTCACATGGATTTTTAAGGTGTAACCGCCACTGCCAATGCTACTGCTGCTGCGCCCGTTGCACACGCAAACGAACACACAGCTGAACAGTCAGCTTTATAGCTGCCGACTTTGGCAACACGGATGCACTGCTGCACTCTACTCGAACGGCAATCACAAAGCGGCAACAACGGCATCGGCAGCCCGGCCTCGGTAATCATCGTTTTGGTTGATTGGCGTTGGCTCAACGGTTCACTGCTTGCGCTGCTTAATCAAAAGAATTATTATTGTAATTAACTTGGATGAAAAATACGCTTACTGATGCAATTATCCATTCAAATGGGTTTGAAAACGTACATACATATATGTATATGTACTGTAGTTGCGAGTATGTGTGTATGTATGCATTCAGATATATTGCGATTTTGCACTAATAGAAGTGTTTATAAACATAAAATATAAGTTCTTTAAAAAAAATATAAGTTCTTAATTTAGCGTCCTTACTTTGAAGTTTGAAAACATGCAAGGTCAGAAAATTTAGGAATCAAGGTCTACATTCCAAATCAATGACACTGGTCCATTGGAACATTGGTACCTTTTTCATCGGAATCTACATAAACGAGCGAATCTCACGAGTTGTTTTTTGGTGCCAGTTCCTCCTCACACCAGAAAAAACAACGCTAAAGCATTCTTCTTGCATATATTTCCATCAATGGAGTTCTAGAAATAAGCACAATAAAACATAAATCAAGCATTTGAACAATTTTACCCTTAAAAAGTCTATTTAGGCGAAAAAGTACCGAAATCATAACTTTTTGAAGTGAAACTTCTTTAGCGGCGGTTGGTTGGTTGGGAGTAAATTGGCAAATTCAACGGAAATTGTGCAACGGAAATGATGCAACGAAAATGGTTGGGGCTGAAACAAGTGCTTCTTGTGTGTATGCATATGGCATTAATTTAACAAAAATGAAGAATAAAACTTAGAAAAAGACCAATACAAGAATGAAAGTAAAGGGGAGTACGTACATAGATAAAGAAAAGGATAAAGGCAAAGGTAAAAATAAAAATAAAAACAAAAACAAAGATGCGTTAAGATAAAGGCAAAAATGAAGACCAAGATGAATTTAAACACTCTACTTATGTATATAAAGGCAAAGGTGAATAGGAATATGTAGATGAAGAATAAATAAACATAAAAGTAAAAACAAAGATGAGGATGAGGATACCGATAAAGGTAAAGACGAAGATAGGTGAACGAAGATTAAAATAAAGGTAACTAAAGAGGAAAGGATATAGAGAGTGACACAGAGACTCAATCTGGGAACTATTTTGCGATTTTAGATATTTTCGGGATTCGCGAGACTTATCGATAAAGTAATCGATATTTTTATCGGTTTTGTTACTGATATTTTTATCGATTTTGTTATTGAAATTTTTATCGATATTGTTATCAATTTTGCTATCGACATTTTCGGAACTTATCGATGTAATAATCGATAATTTTATCGATGTTGTTATCGATATTTTTATCGATTTGTTATCTTTTTGTAATCGATATTTTTAACTATTCTGTTAGCAATATTTTTCATTTTGATTTTGATATCGATACTTATCGAATATGTTATCGATATTTATCGATTTTGTTATCGCTGTTTTTATCGATTTTATAATCAATTTTTCAATTTATCAATATTTATCGATTTTGTTATCGTTATTTATCGATTTTGTTATCGATATTTTTAGCGACTTTTAAATTGATTTTGCTACCAATGGTATTATCGATGTTGCTATTGAAATTTTTATCGAATTTGTCATCGATTTTGTTATCGATATCTCTATCGGTTTTGTTATCGATATTTAGTTGGAGGTTATTAACGATTTTGTTATTGATAGAGAATAAAGATAAAAATGAAGATAATGGAAAAACAGAATAAAATGAATGTTATTAAAACGAAAAGGGGAAGAGGTAGGGATCTATGTGGATAGAAAAAAGAGAAAAAATATAACCTTAAGCAAAAGCAGATGTGTGTATGTATACATTGGTTATAAGACAAAATAGATAAGTAACGTAAGTTTCACTTCTCCAGTGTGGCCCAGGCGCACTTACCTTTTTTTAATCGGCATCATCGTTTCGATAACATTTACGCCATGTTCAACTGAGTATCGCTCCATGACCTAGTTTGCCAAAGGTCGTTGTACTAATTGTCTGAAAATAAATATAAAAAAAAAAACACATAAATAGAACTGACACTATCACTATTTATGATTTTATTATTGTTAGTCATGGAGCTGTTAAGAAGCCAAAGCTCCACAATCACGGTCATTAATTACTTATAATAACTCCAAACTGATTGGCCAGAAATGAATACCTTCTATATTTGACGTGGCATAGTTGCAAGCTGCAATGTCGCTTTGATTAGGAACTCACTCGTTGAAGGCGGAAGTCCATTGTCGTGCTTATGAGAAGGGTTTCTCTTATATAACCCTTTGAAACTTCAAACTAACCTAATTTTTTGCTGAATCAGATCAGTCTTTCCAGCGTATCCGTATACAAAAAGGTCGAGTTTCTTGAAGAAATTTTTCCACAGAACTTTAACGTTGATTGTTTGAAGTGCAAACCCTTGCATACGTTTTTCTCCTTTTCCTCATCAATAAAATTTCTTACGAAATCGTTAAGCTAAGTTGGCGGCCAAAACTCTATAATTCCACTACTAGTATTTACGTGCATATGTTCGTTTAATAAATAGAGTTTCTGCAGAACCATACATTTTTCCCTCTTATTCATCACTTTATTACTCTGGGTGAAGAAGTTGCTCCGGTCTTAAATAGTTTCTAGTTAACTTCAATAACGTTTCTGTGCTTTGATCTATGAATCCAGGTGAGGCAGTTATCTGCAGGTGGTCTAGTATTCGCCATCGATATTGGATAAATAGGCTTTGCTGGCAATTGGCCCTTTGTTTCTTTTTTACCCTCTCAAAGAATGGATCTCAAATCGTTGCTACATAGAATAAGATGGCATATGAAACCGTCGGTTGCTTCCAACTGATTTTAAACCCGATCAGTTAAACTTAAACCTAACTAAAAGGAAATCTATTTTAATGAATTTTCAGCGAACACATTTTGTGACCTTAATAAAAATTAATTGTGAATGGCGCTGACTGGGTAATTTAAACGTAGGTAAGTTGAAAATTGCATTCAAAGATGAAACAGCGAAAAAATTGCAACAAACCAAAAGTACCAAAGCCAACAACAGAACTCGCTAAAGTCCTTACGCTATGCCAGCTTAAAAAATATTTTGGCCCTCAGTTGCCAGATGTAGCAGTTCCCATAGCAAAAGAACTGTTTTATTAAATTTCATAAAAAGGCAGCATTGCTAGCAAAGCAGCCTGAAGCGCAAGTAGAAATTCCATTTAGAAGCGAGTGAATATTAATTTTTATTACTTAACATACTTAAACCTTTTAACCCATACCACACGCTGCAGCTTTGCCAACTGCCAACTGCCAACTGCCATTTCCATCAACCGTTTCCTGCCATTAAAAATGGTAAATGAAGATTAAAACAAATACATTTGCGCGCATAGAATGAGAAATGTTGCGAGCACAAAAATTTCGTTGAAGTGGTGAGGCAGCTTAGTGCGTGCAGGGGTTGGAGTTACCACAAAATACAGCAGAGGAATGTCAAATATTTATGATTTAGCGTCGATTCATAAAGCGCTGGCAAAACCGGTTACACAAAATGTCTTGCACAGGTCATAAGGTCAGCGCGAATGTCATTTGGGTATGTAAAATAGCAAAACTTCGAAAGTACTTGTGACAGTTTACAACGGCATCGAAACTTCTACGAATGTACGTACTAAAGAAGTCATTCAATGGATGGGGCGCGCCATGTTCAGCAATTAACATTTATTTCCTTTCTGCTCCAGTAAATTTAATAGGACAAGTTTTTACCCTAGGAAAGTGGAAAATTTCAATAAACTTACGTACCTAAATACTTAAACGCACAAACCAGTGTGAGAATGTTAATACATGGGCAAAATATAAAAAACAACGCATAAATAAAATATTTTCCTCATTTTCCACATTCGCCGCACTTACCTCACTTGGATTACTTACTTCCCTCATTCCCGTTGGCTCATAAAAAAGGGTTCTTTGTCGCATTCATTCGTTTGCTGGGATCGTAAATTCACACTTGATCCTTTTGAGGTTGGCGTTGGTGATGGTGGTGGTGTTGTTTTTATTACCGCTAAGGTAGTTGTACTTGTTGTTGGCTTCGCACAATAAAATTGAGTCAAGGCGTCTTAATGATTTGCATAAATTCAACATAAAAACAGTCTGTGCGATTGACATACTTATGTTTATTTGTATAAGTACATAAGTATGTATATTTGTTTATGTAAATGTATTCAATTAGGAAAAGTATGGCAACTCCTGTAATAAAAAAAAGGACTTATGCGTTTCATTCATTCTAGAATTCTCAGAGCGAACGTAAATGACCACCCTTTGCATCTTTGCTCTGCAGTATACAATGAAGAGCAGTACGCGTGGTAGAGATATGTATTTCAGCATTACTTCTACTCGTAAAAGAGAGCTGATATGAAGCCTTCAGCGATATTCTGAGCGTTGGATGGAAAACTTCTCAATAACAGATCATGCGGCCTGTATGAAAGTGACCTTGAATTGGACTTATGGATTATTTTTTTTACAGCTTACGATTTGAAAATTATAAATTCAGAACATGGGAAGGAGTACAAAGGGGCTTGAGAAAAGCAAATAAAGGATTCTTGCCGCAACGTCGTTTTCGGCTATTACAAATTTTGTGACGAATTTCTCTTGATGATTTCACAAAATTGAAAATTTTAATAGAACTTATTCTTATTTCTTTACTTCCCACCTACTCCATTGATATGTCAATGTGAGGTTTGGACTAAGCTGCTTTTTTTAAGTCAGTATGTCGATATGAGTTTTGATTCAGATATTTTCGTGACCGTTAACCACCCACGGTAATGCTTTACAAATGATGCTCTCGACAAGAGCCTCAGATATGGTAATGACTGTGTTCTGAAATAGCCCCAAGTCTAGCAATTCTACTGCGTCACTAATATTTCACCTGCTAAGCGGGAGGCTGAAGGTTACAGCTCAGGCTGCTGAGATGTGGAAGGAATTTTTTGCGCGAGCATTTGAAACCCTCTTATACGAAAGCCTGAGAAGTGCCAAACGAGAATGGGAAGTCTGGGTTTTAAAAACTCGTTGGTGCAAGAACATATATGGTGATTACCGTTGAAATACTTCACAGACGTCATAGTAGGCTTCTGGATCTCACAAATTACATATTTCAGAGAAGGCTGCTCAAGCTTTTCTATCACAGACATCCTTATCTCATTATCTCAGCAGAGCCGGAACATAGGTGTTTCTGGAAAAAGACTTGCTGATATTGGGGTAAAATCTCTACCGTTTCTACTCTAAAATTATATTTTCTGGACCATTGAAATTCTTGCCGATAAGTTGGAAGCCCTGTTTAAAGGCTAATTAACGAGTTTTAGACATAAAGACGATACAGATTCTGATTTCCCTGTGGGAAAATCTGGAGGATTTGATTTGAAAAACTAGGTATTTACATAGAAGAGCTTCTGGTTCAAAAAGTTCATCGTTTTCTGAATAGCTTCTTTAAGCTTTTCTATAGTTGACATTCTCAGCGAGTGGGCAACAATGAGGCAAATACTCTGCGAGTTCGACTGGCCGACATTGCCATATTACAACTAACTACTATTTACCGCGTCATAGATTTGGTTATATTTCTTGTAGTACCAACCAACCAAATGGCAGACGACTAAAAATCATCCGCGCATATCACAGCTGTGGCTTATTTCCTGAACCATAAATGTATTGACCCTACTTTAGCGTGTACTTTGATGCTGAACCGATTTTCCGCGCCACAACCATCTGTCGGTTTGGGTCGGAAACAAAGAAGCTTGGTAAATTTTCTCTTGTTCTTTCCATTTGGTTTCGTACACTCAATTCCGCTAAGTCTACGTATAAAAGAAATACTGTTCATGTGAAATTAAGTCAAAGGAACGGTTTACTTACAAAGTGTTTATTACGCAGATGCTGTTACCAATTTTGGGGGAAAAAAAATTAAAATTAAATTCAGCTGATTTGTGTTACATATCTAGACTCGCTTTGAAGTTGAACACATTACCCAGCCGAATGAGGCAACCAAAGTGTCTTCCTTTATGAATTTAAAAAATCACAGGGCTACTTGAGTTTTTCCATCAAAGACAAGCCTCCTTAGAAATTCTATAATATTTCAAAGGCACTAATTAAACAGGTGTCAAGAGAGCACTGGAAAAATCCTCCCACACACGTAGACTTGCCTACTTTCAGTTACAAAAGCTATTCAAATAGCTTAATTTTTAATTAAAATACGTTCGAAGACACACACACACAAAAACACACAGGGAGAGACGCTAGCGCGCAAAACTTCTCCCATGAAAGTGGCAATGCAAGCGAAAGGTTTATTACCATCAGTGTTGCCTTTTTAGCCCTTCGGTGGCTAGATTTAGCTACCACATACTTTTTTTGGCCACATACATTTAAAATTGCCCCTAGCCCTTGTTATAGGCCTTTGGAAATTTTATTCATACTTGGCATGAAAAAGTTGTATGTTAAGCATCTCATTATTTGATCTCATTTTTTTCGTGTTTGTGGAAGATTAAGTTCACGATATTGGGAGAAAAATTATGAAATTATAGCTCTAATAATTTCGATCTTTCTTGGACCTCATTTGTAAAGAAATAAATATTGTAGCAACATGCTGGTAAGTTATATGCTTCGAGCCTGATGGTACAATCACTTGATGGAGCCAGCAAGCTGTTTCCCTTTTTATACAAAAAAATTTTTGGTTGGATAAAATATTAGCTTTTTTCCAGAGTTTTTTGTTTTTCTATACTTACTTATTACTTACTGAAAATGTTTGCGTGTATACTTATATATGTATGTATATGTAAGTAAAACATTTTAGCTACCATTTTTAGCTACAACGACTTTTTTTTAGCTCTTTTTAGCCCTTTTTTTAAAGGAATTTGGCTAGCACTAAAAAGATTTGCGGCAACACTGATTACCATGAACACATTTTACATACTTACATACATACACACTATTATTTCTAAAAGTGTAGAGGTAGATGCTACAAATTCAATGAATGTTAGCTGAACTCGATGGCATATAGACATATTTAGTCGGTTGGCGTTGGAAACTGCAGCGCAATTTCTATGAGTAAGTATTTAAATATACAGTATCGGTCACATCAATAGGACCCCTATTATAAAGTGATATTGTTTGCCACTCATATTTGTTTATTTATTTTTAGGAATTTTCAATTAAAATACAGTTCATTCTCTAACAAAACTAATATAAACCCAAGTGTAAATCCTTGTAGAAAATTACCAAAAAATACAATAAATGCTGACGCAAATTTCAAACTTTTTTCTCGGAAATTTTTGATTTTTTTTGAGTGCACAGTTTAATAGCCCATTCAATTTTAGTTTAAGTGGCTAGAAATTACCGTTGATTTTTTTTAATTTTTTTTCCCGAAGGTGTTGCGGGTTTCTTCCATATAAAAATAAATTGTGTTTATCTGTTATATTGGAAGTAAATGCGACAAAAAAATAATAATAATAATAAAGTATCTAGAACTTACCATTGATTTTTGGGAATTTTTTGTTCACGCATTTTCTTCCATACAAAGAATGTTCGACAAATTTTTTTTGAGCAACACCTTCAAAAAAAAAATGCCAAAAATCAACGGTAAGTTCTAGCTACTTCACTTTTCACTTTGTTATACTAAAATTAAATAGGCTCACACATCTTCATACGCAGCGGAAATCTAATTAAAAAGCTCAAAATTTTGATGATACTTTTTCGAATTTTCCCATTTTTTGTATATAGTTTGAAACTCTGACGTACATGGTTTTTGTTAGATAACGGGCTACACTTTTCTAAAAATATAATAATCATTAAATAAACGAAAGACAAATAAACCAAAATAATGCAAAAAGGTCTCATATCTATTGATATTTTCGCCACTGTGTGTACATTAGGATGGTAAAAAAAAAAGTTTCAAATGTTAAGCTCTCACCCCTAGAATTTTTGTAAAGGGAAACACCGAACACAAGTAATTTATTGTTAAATACTGCGGGAGAAAATCGTTTAAAATGTTAAGCTCCAACCTCTAGGATTTTTCTAAGTGGCAAATAAGAATACCATACTTTTTTGTTAAAAAAATTGATATTTAGAACTGCCTCAAAGCCCATGAAGTTTTCCATGTACATACATACGTATTTTATATGGGGGAGAACACCTTTTCCTAGAAATGATACAGAATTCTTGAAAATTAATATTTTCGACCAGAAAACTCTGTTCCTCTTGAGGAGACTTCCGATAACAATATCCAATTGTTTATTTTACAATTTTTTAATACTAACGATTTTTTATAGGTTTCCTCCAAATAGTTAGTATTAAAAATGGTTAAATAAACAATTGGGTATTTTTTATTGGAAGTCTCCCAGAGAGAAAGAGGGTTATCTGATGGAAAAATATTGATTTTCCAGAATTATATAATATTTCTACGAAAAAGTGTTTTTCTCCTTATAAAATATGTACATGGAAAACTACACGAGCTTTGAGGCAGTTTTAAATAAAATTTTTTTTAAACAAAATGATACGAGTATTCTTTTTTCCATTCAGAAAAATCATAGGGGGTGAGAGCTTAATATTTTACATATTTTTCCCCTCGCATGTATTTTTGAACCACTCTAATGTACATACGTATGTATGTATGTATGTCTGCCTTTTGACTTGCTGCATGAAAATAAAATATAGAAACGGAAATGAACGCGGCAGTAATTATAGTCAAGTGGCAGAAATAGAAATCATAATACCCGGTTACTTGTTTCACCATCCAACTTTCCAAGCACACAACCTTCCCTTGCATTTGCACCGACTAATTGACGAAGAAGCAATGAATTGGCCTTTTTTGATCCTTCTATAAACTTTTTTTTTTGCTTTTTGTGTGTGTGTGCAAAAGTAAGTACCTACCTACACTTTTTATTGTGTATGATTGTTGCTTTTTTCACTTTGTTAATAGTAGGTACATGAGTGCCTTGGTAGGGTCTGTGTATGTACGCGCGCGCTCGTGTGTGCGCGAGTGTGTATTGCTGCTGTGAGGAAATGCGTTTAATTAGACCTTTAAATGCGCGCGTTCGCGTACAAATGAAAACTTTTATAATTAAGCCATGAAGTGCGCGCACGAATTGAAAAGCAACCGCATAACGCCCACCGCCCGGGCGTCCTACACTGCCGCCAGGCCAGTGCGCTCCTTACACCCGCAACACTGCATAATTTTTGCTTGCCACATTTAAGCACCTACTTATAAGCGGTGGAGAGAAAGGTACTAGATTCATAGCAACACTTCCATATATCAGGCAACTATGTGGGAGCACTTTCTGTGCTTGGGTGTTCTTGATTTACATACGCAGAGTGTGTGTATGTGTTGATGTAAGCGTTTGAATGTTGATATATGACTGAGAAATATGTGGAAGAAAAGTATGTTATAATTTTTCTTTGCGGACTTCCACCTCTTGCCTTTTCCTTTATTTATGCTTTTCTTCAGAATTATGTGCTACACGTACATACATACATACATATCTTGAAGTTATGTACCTATATAGGATGTCAACTAGGAGAAAAATTAAACTCAGTGTGAAAAATAAAACTCGCAAATCAAAACCATATATGTATTTATAAAGTTGCTGCAAATTATAAGCATTGATTTTAATTAAAAAGTTATATCAGAAAAAATAAATAAAACTGGCGATTCAAAAAGTACTTGTAAAGTGTCTTAGTAAGTTTATGGTAATTATCGAGTGTCAGATTACATACAAAAAAGGCTTTAGAAGATATTTTTGCAGTCTGTCCACATTGTAGCGCAGCACCAATAATTTCGCTTAGCCTGAAAAAAAACGAAATTCTCGCTTATCGGCGAGTACAATTTTTCAAGAACAATGCATTTTTTTTTAGTTGATAAAATTACTTATTCCTAATAATAAATATATAAAAACTTGCGAAATAAAAAATTTTGCTCTCAGCGTGTGTGTAACGAACGCAAGAAAACAGCTGCGCGAAATCAAATAAGCTATGAAGTTGAGATATAGTAAAAAAAAAACTACTTCTTTATCATGGCCGTTCATACATTTTCTCTACTGGCCACATGCGCATACCGTACCATGAATACGTAACTAAGTTGCAAAAGGTTTGTTGAAGTAGCAAAGTAGCGCTCATAAAAAGGATTAATTGCGCGCAATTAAAGAAAATATATTGCCAACTGCGCACACGCCCACTTTAATGCTCTACTCTACTCGGCTGCTGTTACAACATAGCATTTGTTAAAGTCAACGTCGCCTGTGTTGTTGCTTTCTTGGCATACAACTGCAATGGAGGTTGTGCCCGGATGCACTCTTCCCTGCCCACAGCTATACGCATTTGCCACTCAAAGATTTAAGCAAATGCTACCAATATTGAGAAGAGTTTAAATGTTAATACCAACTTACAGCGGAAACTTGAGGAAGGTTTAAAAAATACACTGAACAAAAAGTAAATAAATGAAAAGCATGCATTTGAATCTGTGTACCTACTGGCTAGCTTTTCGTTTCCCTACGATGAGTTTATATTGCTTTGATAAAAACTAGATGCGCATCTCATAAAAATACATACATACATATCTATTTCCTCGCAATATTTTTATCGAAAACAACGCCTGCGTTGAACGCTACTTTGGGCAGGACGAGAGCAAGAGTAAGGCAAAACAAATATATAAACAAAGGCAAAGATAATGGTAACAAAAGAGAGATAGAGATAGAGATAGAGATAATGTAAAATAACGGTTAAATGGTTTGGGGGGGGAGCTAATATATATTTACCAGGTTACAAATATTTCGGTGTAGTTAGAAACCCTCTAAAACCACTTGAATCATTATTTTACATAAAAAAATATTGAGCTTAAGATTTTATGCCGGTTAACACGTCTTGTGAATATTCGAAATATTTCGCTTGAAAGCTTTTTGTGGTATGACACTGAGATCGACTACTTAAACTCTTTTGGTATTCACAAGTCTAATGTTTTTACTTAACAAAGTTCTTAATTTTTGGAAAAAAAATAGAAAAGAATTTGCCGTCTCCTATGTGGGAAAGTTTTTCTATTTTTAGCTCGCAATTTTTATTCCTCAGGACTAAATTTTTGGCCGTAAGTGACAAAAAATGCCGCTAATACTGCGTGGAAATATTCTCTTCCCCGTAGATTTTCCATGCATTTGGTCCAGCTCAAGACATTTATGCTTTCTCAATTCAGTATTTTTTTCTTCAAGTGTAGCTTGCTCTTTAAAACTTCCAGCTGCAGCATCCTAGCGCAAAAAAACTGCTAAAGTAATTTTGTTAAAGGAGTGTCGAGATACACTGCTGGTGTTGCACAGCTCGGCGTAGATACATACCTTTAAAGACACCCGTCTCTTTGAAAGTACCCAATAAACATTAGGCTTGGATAACAATTCGAAAATGGTTGGAAACCCAATCCTTTTTTCTAGTCTCACATTCGATAATGAATGTGGAAATAGGGAAGTACTCGATTCTCAAGTAAAACGTAACCTTAGTTATCGAATGTATTTTCCCCTCGTTATGAATTCAAAATCCAGCCCATTATCGAAGGGAAATTTTAATCAGAGACAGTGATTGTCTTATGTTTCCCTTCGAGAATGAGCTGGATTTCAGTTTATCTCTTGTTACTATGGTTTTCTTATTTCGTCGAAACCATTTCGAGTGCATTTCCGATCAGGGTTTGAAAAACTGTCAGCACAGCAGCAACAGCACTACTATTTTTGCTTTTGATTCGCTTTGAAATTTTTGATTTTCATTCGAACTTCTTCGCTTTTGCTGCGATTTTGAAAATTTTATTCTTCTATTTATCGGCAGTTTATTAAAAAAATTTATTGCTTTCGATTTGCTGTGATTGTGCTTTTGCTGTGCTGTCTGCTTGACTGTGATGTGCACATAAGTTTTGTAGCATAGTGTATTATCTACATACATATGTATGTGCCACAAAATTTGAGATACCATTTCCTTTGCCTAACGAATTTAACGTGGCGATGTCATTGGAACCTTCCGAGCGGTACGCGTGGCATGACCTTTCGCTAGCGTATTGCCATACGATCAGTAATGTATGGACTCTTTAGCTTTTTGTCATCTCTAGTCATCAGTAGAAATACAGGGCAGTGCATTTGTGCTTCTATACATATAATATCTCCTATTGATGCTTCACAGCTAAGTTATAGTAAAATTTCTGTTCATTTGTGTTCCTTCCCTGTCGTTGTGCTTTCACAACTTGCTTTTGAACTTGTTTGATTGCTTTCGAAATTTCACAGCGAAACGGCAGCCAAAGCATTTGCGTTTTTCTGAATTGCTGTGGCTTTGCTTTCGATATCATACATGCCGAAGTCAAAGCACAGCAAAAGCAATAGGAATTAAAAAATTACTGCATGTTCGAACCCTGTTTCCAATATATTTTGAACGTTGGAAATCCAAATGGGATATGGAAGGTAATTTTCGAACGTTCGCCACAATGTTTATTGGGTATACATATGTGTATGCGTTGATAAGTATGCATATGTGTGTAATATGTATGTGGATGTGTGCGATTTTCATTAAGAAACTCGCAATTGCGAACTTATGGCCTGCCAAAGCGTTCACTGCCTCCAAAACACACCCACGCAAGCATAAACTTATTCACATATTTAGTCTCACGAATGCCTGTGTGTGTGTGTGAGTGGAACTTGTCAAAACCACCAAGCAATTGCGCACGTGTACTCAAATTCAAAGGTATAATCTATAATAATGCATCCAAGAAGTAAGTGCTTGAAGAAAATATACACAAAATACAAAGAGGAAAAACGAGCGATGATGAAAAGTAACCGCGCCGTGCAAGGGGGCTCGTAATTTTCGTTAAGATTTTCTTTTTTTTTCAGGTGGCAACTTTGACGTTAACTTTCGACTTTGTGGGTTATTTTCAACTCGAAAATTGCACAAAAAATATGGTAACAACAAGATGGAGGCGCACAAGTAAGATGGCAGCGGCGGCGTTGGCGGCATTCACAAGGAAAAGCGTAAGGTGCTCCGCGCTCGCAACATTTGTAGGGTGTGTACTTATAAACTTAAGTGTATATATTACATACTTAAACTTACTTATGCAACATAGCCGCACAAGGCGGCACATGTATGGTTCTTGCCTTTTCCTTTGCCGTCGCCGCCACTACCACACTTTTGTGAGGTAAATATTCAAAAACGTTTAAGCAACAAAAAGTTTTTACAACAGCTACCAGCCATCCGAAACCCGTTACTTCACTAATGTGAAATATGAGAGGGGGGGGGGGGGGGGGGCAACAGAGGTGAGTGAAGACAAGGAAGTAAAAGGGTTGTCGATTGAGGTCGTTGATGCGCTGCGGTTATGTGCTTAGAGCAACCATTAACCAAATAGTAGCATATAGGAAGGCGTTAGAGCTCACGCACACACACTCACACTTGGCACATAAGCGCGTTCGTACATAAATGTTTGTGCATACTATTTACGGAATTGAAAATAGTATCTGTGCACACAGATACATACATATATGCTTAATAGTCGAGGTTAAGCGCGTTGCCTCTGCCAAATATTTTAGCAAAGTGTTATCCTTTACTTCCTCTCTGGCTCTAATGCCCTCTCCGCCTTTGAACCATCAACTGTCAATGGCGGCAAAAAGTACTCGCCGCATGTTCGTCTACCGCTGGATTTTTGGGTTAATATGCAATTTATATTTGTGCGTGAGTAAGTGTGAGTGCCAGAATGCGTGTATTGGTTGGATTATACGGTCGAAAGGTCAAATGTAAATATTTTCGTTTAACGGTAATGGCTGCTTATTTACAGCTGGTCGCATAATTTCAACAACTTCATAATTTGAAATTTCCCAAATTTCCTCTTAGCAGATGCAAGTTATTTTTTTTTTGCGGTGGTTTCGATGGTATTTCAAACATTTTAGGTATTTCCTTTGCTCATCCATAGGAAATCGACAAACAACTAGTAAGAACAAATTATCGATATTTAATAACGAAAAAATATTTTGTAATTGTAAAAACTAAAGAATCGATATTAGTTTAAAATTTTCCATCGTCAGGCGGAAATATCGTTAACTTAACAGAAATCAATATTTTAAATAGTAAAATGTTCATTTCGCTTATATTCGACAATTTTTTTTTTTATGTACATAAATTAAAAATATTAAATTTTCAGTACGTTCCAAGGCACATTGAACAGGTAGTATTAGTAGAGCAGCTGATTTTATTTTTTTTTTTTTTTTTAATTATTTGGTCTCGAAAATGTCAAATATTTCAAATTTTTTCTCACGAAAATTCTAAATTTCTTAAATCTATTTGGATGTGAAACCTTTTTCCATACAAAACTAGCGATGGAATAGCAGCTTTTGGAACGTTGAATGCTTTCAAAGCATGTAGTGACATCTCAAAGTTGATATTGGGTAGGTTCAGAAGGCGCAACCGTTGCTAAAAAAATCAGTGATCGTAATGTGTCTTCTGAACGGCTTGATACATTAGCTTTCAAATTCAAAACACACAACATGTTGTCTCAAATGATCAGAAAAATTATTATAAAATAAGGAAAAAAACCAACAACAACGATACGACATTTTGATAAGTTAATGTAGAACTTCGATAATTTAAGCAGGAGAAACTTCGACGTCTTTAAAGTATGCAAACGTATGGATTATTCAAAAACGTTAAAAGCATTTTTCATAGAGAAAAAATCAGTAACTCAGTAATGATCAATAAATTTACCGATAGAAATTCAATAATTTATAAATGGAAATTTTTGATTATTTCGTACCAAAAGATTGTATCGGTAAATTAAAAGCGTAACAAATCAGTGTCTTTCCGATAACCAATTTTGCTGCACTAAAAAATATTATTCAAAGAGCATGAAATCGGCATCTTATCAATGACTTGGTATTGACTGAGTAATATAAGTCGATAATTAAAAGAATTAGTGCCGTTTTCTTAAGTAGGTTTTAAAATTTATCTGCCCAAACATCAAACATATTTTTTCAGAACAAAATTTATGTTTGAAGGGCAGATAAGCTTTAAAACCTACTTGACCAAGTGGTCCTTAATATTTTTTATCGTAGACATTAAGAAATCTAGAAAACATTGTTTTCGCTTTTAATAAACCCCCTTTTATTTTGGTTGTAAAATATTGGCTTCCTGAGTGACGTAAACAAACAAATTAATTGAAATTTTAAAATAGTTATGAACAAAGGTGGCATTAATATGAAAATATTTATGTATGTAATGAACATTAACCAGGATTACCGCTTTTGCGCTGCCCATTAGAGTCTTATAAAAATTACTCACTTCTACGCCACTCAAAATTTATCCACTCTGCTTATGGATCTGCACTAAGTATAAAGTTTTTAAAGATCAATTCTTTCATGCATACTTGTCTCTATTTAAGTGTTATGTGTATGAGCATATGTAAATACTAATATGTGTAAAAAAGTGTTGCATGAATGAATGAATGAATGAATGACGTTAATACTTGACGTTGTCGCAGTCGTAAATTAGAAAAGCTGTTACTCGCCTGCCACTCGCATGCGGTTCCCTGCACCAACACCACCAACTGCACTCCATCCACCCAACGCTGGCGTCTCCTTGCTCTTCCATCGCACTTTTACACTTCTGCCTTGAATTCACTGATTTTGATGTGCTGGAAAAAAGCTGTGCGCTCGTAAATTTCAGAAAATATGCACAAAACTGCTGTTACAGCGCTACTGTTGTCAAACACCAATTGTTACTGCTGCTGTTATTGTTGTTATTACCACTTTACTCCTTCTTTTAGAGCACGCTGCTGCTTTTGGTGTCAACTCTTAGACAACCATTATTGTAGGAGATTGCATTTTTCGCTGTCTGCCTTGGCTGCTTGTCTGTGTCGCATTGATTAATTTGACGCAATTGTGTTTTATGATACGAAAATCCTCTAAATATCTTTGGTGCTTACAATTTTATAAAAAAGCTAAGCAGAATCAAAGCAAAATCTTATAAAAATTAGATATAAAAAATACAAGTAACGAAATTTTAATTTAGTCAATGTGTGCTGGACGCACTCATGTGAATGTTATGCTTACGCTGATAAGAGATTATAAGATGAAAATTTTGTTGTACCTCCTGATTTTGGGTAGTAAATAGAGTGTGTAAAATAAGTGCTATGAAGTAGAATTCATGTTGCCATAAACAAAATTTATTTTTGCACATTTGTCACACTCTAAAAAAATCCGTTTAAAAATGCGACTATAAATCGAGTATATTTTTGTTTATTCTTTTTAATTTTTTTGGTAAATTTGGTGTGTAAAAAGCCTTTTTGTTAGCGGCTTTACATAATTCTACAGGTGAAATCAAACAGCAGGTGTGTATTTTGTAGCTTGTACACACTTTCGTAGTAAATTTACGCACACCAAAGCACTATATTACACTCTGCAAAGTCTGTAATCTAAACAAACTATTCGTTGCATAATCGAGCATGTAATTTCGCGAAAAATAAGGTAGGAAATGAGTAACTTACCTTTACACAATTTTTTTTTTAGAGTGCACCTTTGGAGATACTTGGGGAAAACAAGAAAAATTATCCAGGCCAATTGTGTTGGTCTTTAAATCAACCCACTTTGATTCCTCATGTTTTAGAACTATCCTCTTGGCATATTTTAATAGACCATATCTAGATGATTATATAACTTAGTCAAAGATTAGCTTCACTATTGCTTACAATACAGAAATAAACAAGTTAGGTTAATATGGTTGTTTCATGCGTGGAACTTAATTATACATACGGTAAGGCAGTCCTTTGCAATTTTGCGCTGAACGGCAACCAAAGCGCTAGAGTTTTTTTAAGTTCTCCGTGCCAATAATAAAATTACACAGTCAACTGGTATCAGGATCATTGAGGAAGTGAGAGCTGAGAGGTTTTAAACTCACTTTCGCGTGAGCACGCCCGCTTAAGGCCGTGGCTACGCAATGGGCAGCAAGCGGCTGAGCGGTGAGCGGCTTAAAATTAAAACATATGAAATACTATTGAAGTGGCCACGCAATGAGCGGCCTATGAGCGAATTTTCTGAGCGGCTGAGTGGCGCCGCTAAGGAATAGAACTGGTTCTATTTTTCAGTTGATCACTGAGAGGCAAACAATAAATAAGTGGACTTTTCATGGTTTTTTTTGCTGACGTTGTTGTGCACTTTCTTCCGTATGAAAAAATTTGCCAGTACGCATAAATTTTGATCATGTGATCATGACCATGTGAGAAGGGAACGAGTGAAGAATTCCTGCCCCATTCAAAAAAATTGTTTTGTCAGCAGCGCGCCTCTCAGCTGGTTACCGCTTTGCTGCTCATCAGCTCATTCGACGTTTTTCACTGGCCACACCTTTAGTAAATAATAAAAAGTTCTGATAAAAAGTATTTACATATTCTTTTATCGATATTAGACCGGCCCTCATATATATACATCAAACAAAAAATTCTGACCGCAGCAATTAGCATCGGAAAAATAACCTTACCGGTGTATAGTATCATGCTTGTTCGGCTATTAAAAAATAAGTAAAAATATAGATGTCTTGGCGATAGTCGATAATATTCATTCATCGAATTTTCGATTATTGATTGATTTCGATTTGATTGATAACCAGATAATAAATATATCTAAATTAATAAAAAAAAAATAAATAACAAATAAAAATTCATAGAGTGCTAAAAAGTATCAATAAAGCGGAAATAAGAAAATATTATCAATAAGTTCAATATTTTAAAATCGCATAATTTATCTATAGAATCTCTGTAATTAAAAGATTTAGTAAAAGAAATCGGAAGTTGAAAAGATAAAATCGAAACTTGTCTATAGACGAAAAATATTAGAATTTAAGAGTTTTCCTTTTGTCCAGCGCAGGAGCACCAACTGCCACCACAGCTCCTTTCGTTGAAAACTGGATGTCAAAGTAAGCGCCCTGGAGTCAAATGTACCAGTTGTAAACTACCTCACAACTAGTCAGCCAACTATCTTTTTTCCATACAATCAACTGGTATTTTTAATATGGGGATGTCCTACGAGATGGCAATTGACACATTTCGGTCAGAAATATACCAGTCTCACACTAGTTCAATACTAGTCCAGAACAAGTAAGAAAGTCTAAGTTCGGGCGAAGCCGAACATTAAATACCCGGCGAAAGTATTAAATATATGTTTTTTCACCTTTCCGAAACCTTCCGCTAGATGGTATGCCGGGGTGTATCAATTTTGAGTAAATTAGCGTCCTTAAATTTCGAAATATTGAAGTTTCAAGCATTTCTGAAATTTACCTTTATATGAGAAGCGGCCGTTATTTTAGTCCGATTTCAATAATTTTCAACGTTTTGCTTATATGTGGCAAGCACAATAACCACACCGAGTTTGGTACAAATTGGTAGAACGGTTACCGATATACTTATATGAGATCATAAGTGGGCGGTGCCACGCCCATTTTACAAAGTTTTAACATAATCGTAATTCTTGGTAAATAATTGTTGCAATCATCAATTTTGAATAAATTAACTTCAATATTTACTGATTTATCGAAGATTTTGTATTTCTCTAAATTACCGTTATATGGGATGTGGGCGTGGTTATTGTCCGATTTTAAAAAGTTTCGGCGATTTTTTATGCTGTGCCAAGGCCAACAACTGTGCCAAGTTTGGAAGAAATTGGTGCAGCGGTTACCAAGATATACACATGTAACCATAAGTGGGCGTG
>NW_023461354.1:0-1272 GCF_013731165.1 Rhagoletis pomonella
CGAGCTCAATATAAATTGTTGTCTATTAATTAGTTTTAAAATTTTAATCCTCATTTGCATTTGTCAGCTTTGGGAAATAAGTTCATGCGGCACTCACGTCTTTTGTAGGTGTAGTCACCGGTTCGGAGTCTTTTCGATTGCTGAGTATGAGGCCTTATGTTGGACAAAAGACGGAGTATAAAAGACCCAAATGGGGGAAATTAGCCTATATTTTCAGAAGATATGTAATAAAGTAACCGACGAAGACTTGCGTGCCGC
Source organism: Rhagoletis pomonella (assembly GCF_013731165.1). Lineage (NCBI taxonomy): Eukaryota > Metazoa > Arthropoda > Insecta > Diptera > Tephritidae > Rhagoletis > Rhagoletis pomonella. The sequence continues at coordinate 259 of NW_023461354.1, forward strand.
TTGTGCTAAACTCCCAAACCCGCTGGTAAACCCAAATGAAGGTTAAAATTTAAAAACGGCTTAATAAAATCTTCGCAAAATGTATAAAGCTCCTTTTTATTAAAAACAAAAAAAACTGTGCGACAGTTATTATTTTACACCCTGTATATGATAAAATATTAATAGCTGGAAAAAGGAGAACAAAAGAAGTACAAAACTAATAAAGGAGTACATTTCCATATATTTTTTTTGGGAGTAAAAGGGAGTACATTGCAATAAAAAGGAGTACGTGTACTCCCAAAAGCAGTACGTCTGGCAACCCTAATGGTAGGTGATTCTACGAGGGTATATATAAATGAGTTTGTAAAAGGGGGCGTGGCACATCCAATAGGCGTGGAATATTTTATCAGCAATAACTTCGGAACCATAAGTCGCACGAATTTGAAATTTGGTATGAAGACATATCAATAGTAGGTGCTTATACGAGGGTATATATAAATGACTTTGTAAAAGGGGGCGTGACACATCCTATAGGCGTGGAATCCTTTATCAGTTATAACTTCGGAACTACAAGTCACACGAACTTGAAACTTGGTATGCAGACATAACAATGGTAAGTGCTTATAGGAGGGAATATATAAACGAGTTTGTAAAAGGGGGCGTGTCACATCCAATAGGCGTGGGATATTTTATCAGCTATAACTTCGGAACCATAAGTCGCACGAACTTGAAATTTGGTATGAAGACATATCAATAGTAGGTGCTTATACGAGGATATATATAAATGACTTTGTAAAAGGAGGCGTGACACATCCTATAGGCGTGGAATCCTTTATCAGTTATAACTTCGGAACCACAAGTCACACGAACTTGAAATTTGGTACGCAGACATATCAATGGTAGATGATTATACGGGGGTATATATAAACGAGTTTGTAAAAGGGGGCGTGGCACATCCCATAGGCGTGGTTTTTTTATCAGCTGTAACTTCGGAACCATAAGTCTCACGAACTTGAAATTTGGTATGCAGACATA
>NW_023461354.1:1372-2384 GCF_013731165.1 Rhagoletis pomonella
CTTGTCTAGCAGCGTTTCTTGTTTATATTTGGGAGAAGTTCGTTACAAGTATTTACAAAGTTAACAAAAAAATACTCTTAAAAAATACGCAACATCTATAAAGGACCCTTTTATTTTTCAAAAAACCTGTGTGACAGTTATTATCTTACACACTGTACTTTGCCATTCATATTGTGGCAAACACTACTTAGTAAGCAAAGTTAAGTGTGATAGTGAAAAGGTGTAGGCATGGTCGTTACAAGGTAGGTGCAGAGAGCTCGGGTATAAAAATCAGAAAAATATTAAATTAATTATAAGGCTTAAATTAAAAAACTGGCCATATATTCAGAAAGAGTTTGGAATTCCTTTGTAGAATTTATTTGGGGAAAATTTCCTATACGGGCGGTCATTGAAGAGGTGGTGAGCGAAGGGGGAGTGGGCGTAGCACCCCTGACCACTTAGGCCCCCTATGGGTCCCTAGGGACGCCTTAGAAAAATCGCCAAATATCACAATTGAATGCCGCGCCCACTCCCCCTTTGATCACCATCTCTTTAACGACCGCCCTTATTGGAAAGCCAGCCCATTTAGTTATTTATTTTTAACAATTATTGTTGCTTTGAAAAAGATTTCTAAAATATCTTTGTTTATTTGTACCTAATTATTGGTAATTTGTAACAACAAATTGCACAAAAAATTAAAAAAAAAATTGTACTCCTTTTTTAGGTATTGTACAGCTTTTTTTCTATCGAAAATATAAATGTACTCCTTTCTCCGTTTCAAAATCTGGCAACCCTACCTACCATTGATATGTCTGCATACCAAATTTCAAAAAAATAATGATAAAAAAACCACGCCTTTTACAAACTCGTTTATATATACCCTCGTATAATCATCTACCATTGATATGTCTGCATACCAAATTTCAAGTTCGTGTGACTTGTGGTTCCGAAGTTATAACTGATAAAGGATTCCACGCCTATAGGATGTGTCACGCCCCCTTTTACAAAGTCATTTATATATACCCTCGTATAA
>NW_023461354.1:2484-4443 GCF_013731165.1 Rhagoletis pomonella
CCAGCATCGCGGCCCGCGTTGAATATTTTCAGAGCAGGAGCGTTTCTGTCCATCCGAACGACATGGCCAAGCCAGCGGAGCCGCTGAATTTTAATTCGCTGCACTATGTCTATATCGTTGTAAAGCTCATACAGCTCATCGTTAAATCGTCTGCGATATTCGCCATCACCAACGCGTAAAGGTCCGTAAATCTTTCGCAGAATCTTTCTCTCGAAAACTCCAAGCCTCATCAGATGTTTTCATCGTCCATGATTCCGCGCCATACACCAGCACAGGCATGATGAGTGACTTATAGAGTGTGATCTTTGTACGACGAGAGAGGACTTTACTTCTCAATTGCCTACTCAGCCCAAAGTAGCACTTGTTGGCAAGAGTGATTCTCCGTTGGATTTCAAGGCTGACATTATTATTGGTGTTAATGCTGGTTCCCAAATAAACGAAGTCGTCTACTTTTTCAAACTTGTAACTGTCAACAGTGACGTGGGTGCCAAGACGCGTATGCTCTGACTGTTTGTGTGATGACAGGAGATACTTCGTTTTGTCCTCGTTCACCACCAGACCCATTCGTTTTGCTTCTCTATCCAATCCCGAGAAGGCAGAACAGACGTAGCCCTTGTTTTTACCGATAATATCGATGTCATCGGCATACGCCAGCAATTGTACGCTCTTATAAAGTATTGTGCCTGAGCGGTTCAGTTCTGCGGCTCTTATTATCTTCTCCAACATCAGATTAAAGAAATCACACGAAAGGGAGTCCCCTTGTCTGAAACTTCGTTTGGTATCAAACGGCTCGGAGAGGTCCTTCCCTATTCTAACGGAGCTGGTGGTATTGCTCAACGTCATTTTACACAGCCATATTAGTTTCGCGGGGATACCAAATTCAGACATCGCAGCATAAAGGCAACTTCTCTTCGTGCTGTCGAAAACGGCTTTGAAATCGACAAATAGATGGTGCGTGTCGATCCTATTCTCGCGGGTCTTTTCCAAGATTTGGCGTAATGTGAATACCTGATCTAAGGTGGATTTTCCAGGCCTAAAGCCACACTGATAAGGTCCAATCAGCTCGTTGACGGTGGGCTTCAGTCTTTCGCACAATACGCTCGATAAGACCTTGTAACCTATGCTTAGAAGGCTGATTCCGCGGTAGTTGGCGCGTATGGCGGGGTCGACTTTCTTGTGGATTGGGCAGAGCACACTTAAATTCCAGTCGTCGGGCATGCGTTCATCTGACCATATTCTGCATACGAGCTGATGCATGCACCTCATCAACTTCTCGCCGCCGTACTTGAATAGCTCGGCTGGCAGGCCGTCAGCTCCAGCAGCTTTGTTGTGTTTCAGCCGCGTAATCGCTATTCGTACCTCGTCATAGCCAGGCGGTGGGACAGCTACTCCATCATCATCGACTGGGGACTCGGGTTCATCTTCTTCACTACTTTCAGCGCTGCTACCATTCAGTAGATTATAAAAGTGTTCCCTTCACAATTTAAGTATATTTTGGACATCGGTCACTAGGTCGCCATTGTTGTTCTTACAGGAGTTCGCCCCGGTCTTGAAACCTTCCGTAAGTCGCCTAACCCTCTGGTAGAATTTTCGGGCGTTCTTCCTGTCGGCCAGCATCTCAAGCTCTTCGCACTCACGTATTTCGGCCTCTCTCTTCTTATTGCGGCAAATACGTCTCGCTTCCTTCTTCAGTTCCCTATAATGGTCCCACATGGGCGTGGCCCTATAGGCGGCATTTTCTCTGCGGCTTCTTGACATAGGTGCTTATAGGAGGGTATATATAAACGAGTTTGCAAAAGGGGGCGTGGCACATCCCATAGGCGTGGAATTTTTTATTAGCTATTTATAACTTCAGAACCATAAGTCCCACGAACTTGAAATTTGGTATGCAGACATAACAATTGTAAGTGCGTATAGGAGGGAATATATAAACGAGTTTGTAAAAGGGGGCGTGGCACA
>NW_023461354.1:4453-10398 GCF_013731165.1 Rhagoletis pomonella
GAATATATAAACGAGTTTGTAAAAGGGGGCGTGGCACATCCAATAGGCGTGGAATATTTTATCAGCTATAACTTCGGAACCATAAGTCGCACGAACTTGAAATTTGGTACGAAGACATATCAATAGTAGGTGCTTATACGAGGATATATATAAATGACTTTGTAAAAGGAGGCGTGACAGATCCTATAGGCGTGGAATCCTTTATCAGTTATAACTTCGGAACCACAAGTCACACGAACTTGAAATTTGGTATGCAGACATATCAATGGTAGATGATTATACGAGGGTATATATAAACGAGTTTGTAAAAGGGGGCGTGGCACATCCCATAGGCGTTGTTTTTTTTTTATCAGCTATAACTTTGGAACCATAAGTCTCACGAACTTGAAATTTGGTATGCAGACATATCAATGATAGGTGATTATACGAGGGTATATATAAACGAGTTTGTAGAGGGGGCGTGGCACATCCCATAGGCAAGGAATTTTTTATCAGCTATAACTTCGTAACCATAAGTCACACGAACTTGAAATTTGGTATGAAGACATATCAATAGTAGGTGCTTAAACGAGGGTATATATAAAAGACTTTGTAAAAGGGGGCGTGACACATCCTATAGGCGTGGAATCCTTTATCAGTTATAACTTCGGAACCACAAGTCACACGAACTTGAAATTTGGTATGCAGACATATCAATGGTAGATGATTATACGAGGGTATATATAAACGAGTTTGTAAAAGGGGGCGTGGCCCTTCCCATAGGCGTGGTTTTTTTATCACCTATAACTTCGGAACCAGAAGTCTCACGAACTTGAAATTTGGTATGCAGACATATCAATGGTAGGTAGGGTTGCCAGATTTTGAAACGGAGAAAGGAGTACATTTATATTTTCGATAGAAAAAAGCAGTAGAATACCTAAAAAAGGAGTAAATTTTTTTTTTTAATTTTTTGTGCAATTTGTTGTTACAAATTACCATTAGTTAGGTACAAATAAACAAAGATACTTTAGAAATCTTTTTCAAAGCAAAAATAATTGTTGAAAATAAATAACTAAATGGGCTGGCTTTCCAATAAGGGCGGTCGTTAAAGAGATGGTGATCAAAGGGGGAGTGGGCGTGGCATTCAATTGTGATATTTGGCGATTTTTCTAAGGCGTCCCTAGGGACCTATAGGGGGCCTAGGTGGTCGGGGGTGCTACGCCCACTCCCCCTTCGCTCAGCAGCTCTTCAATGACCGCCCGTATAGGAAATTTTCACCAAATAAATTCTACAAAGGAATTCCAAACTCTTTCTGAATATATGGCCAGTTTTTTAATTTAAGCCTTATAATTAATTTAATATTTTTCTGATTTGTATACCTAATTTTTTATATTACTAAGTAGTGTTTTCCACAATATGAATAGCAAAGTACAGGGCGTAAGATAATAACTGCCACACGGGTTTTTTGAAAAATAAAAGGGTCCTTTATAGATGTTGCGAAAAACAGTATTTTTTGTTAACTTTGTAAATACTTTGCATTAATTTTATTAATTAGTCTTAAAATTTTAATCCTTATTTGCTTTTGCCAGCTTTGGGAGATAAGTTCATGCGGCACTCACGTCCTTTATGGGTGCACTTTTTCTTAAACTTTGTTAAAAAAAAGAGAAAATAAAACTGTATAGGGTTGGTCGTATGAATGCCCTCCTAGTCACCGGTTCGGAGTCTTTTCGATTGCTGAATATGAGGCCTTATGTTGGACAAAAGACGGGGTATAAAGGACCCAAAAAAAATTTGCCCATATTTACAGAAGATATGTAATAAAGTAACCGATGAAGACTTGCGTGCCGCTTGCGCACGAACGAACGAATTAATAAAATTTTCGCAAAATCTATAAAGGTCTCTTTTATTAAAACAAAAAAAAACTGTGCGACAGTTATTATTTTACACCCTGTCTATGATAAAATATTAATAGCTGGAAAAAGGAGAACAAAGGAAGTACAAAACTAATAAAGGAGTACATTTCCATATATTTTTTTTTTGGAGTACAAGGGAGTACTTTGCAATAAAAAGGAGTACGTGTACTCCCAAAAGCAGTACGTCTGGCAACCCTAATGGTAGGTGATTCTACGAGGGTATATATAAACGAGTTTGTAAAAGGGGGCACATCCAATAGGCGTGGAATATTTTATCAGCTATAACTTCGGAACCATAAGTCGCACGAACTTGAAATCTGGTATGAAGACATATCAATAGTAGGTGCTTATACGAGGGTATATATAAATGAGTTTGTAAAAGGGGGCGAGGCACATCCTATAGGCGTGGAATCCTTTATCAGTTGTAACTTCGGAACCACAAGTAACACGAACTTGAAATTTGGTATGAAGACATATCAATAGTAGGTGTTTATACGAGGGTATATATAAATGACTTTGTAAAACGGGGCGTGACACATCCTATAGGCGTGGAATCCTTTATCAGTTATAACTTCGGAACCATAAGTCACACGAACTTGAAATTTGGTATGCAGACATATCAATGGTAGGTGATTATACGAGGGTATATATTAATGACTTTGTAAAAGGGGGCCTGACACATCCTATAGGAGTGGAATCCTTTATCAGTTATAACTTCGGAACCACAAGAAACACGAACTTGAAGTTTGGTATGCAGACATATCAATGTTAGGTGATTATACGAGGGTATATATAAACGAGTTTGTAAAACGGAGCGTGGCACATCCCATAGGCGTGGAATTTTTTTATCTGCTATAACTTCGGAACCATAAGTAACACGAGCTTGAAATTTGGTATGAAGACATATCAATAGTAGGTGCTTATACGAGGGTATATACAAATGACTTTGTAAAAGGGGGCGTGACACAATTTATAGGCGTGGAATCCTTTATCAGTTATAACTTCGGAACCACAAGTCACAGGAACTTGAAATTTGGTATGCAGACATATCAATGGTAAGTGATTATACGAGGGTATATATAAACGAGTTTGTAAAAGGGGGCGTGACACATCTCATAGGCGAGGAATTTTTTATCATCTATAACTTCGGAACCATAAGTAACACGAACTTGAAATTTGGTATGTAGACATCAATAGTAGGTGCTTATACGAGGGTATATATAAATGACTTTGTAAAAGGGGCGGGCACATCTCATAGACGTTGAATTGTTTATCAGCCATAGGGTTGCCAGAGGTTTTATGCGCGAAATCAGTTCATTAGTACATGCTTATTCAAATCAAAATTATGAAGGTAAGTATCAGATAATACTTTAAAACGCCAGAGTAGTTGGTTTTAACAATATTTTGGTATATAAATAAAATATAGTTCATAAGATAAGTGTTATTAATTTTAACATGAGTGTACACATCATTATATTTACGACATTTTTGAATAGCAATAATGAGACCATTTCTTTCTTCAGTGTATAAATAGTCAAATAATTCTATATTTTTCAATTTAAAATTACTTTTAGTATGCAGTTCACTTTAAAAAATTTTAATTAGAAGCCGGTTTCTTTCTTTGCACCAGGAAGAAAACTTTAAACTTAAGATCCTCTCAGTTGATTCCTTTTAATGTGGTATTGAAAAAAAAAAACAAAATTACATATTTTTTCAAACTGTGGAAAAGTACCACTATTTAAGGACTTCATCTATAATTTCTCATGGCTTAAATTAATTTTTTCGACTACGCAAAAACTTTGAAAGGTTAAGAGTTCGCTAATAAGAGTATCTAACTCTATATCTTGTATGCAAAACTCTTTTACAATGTGAGAAAATTGTGAAAAAAAGAATTGTAAGTTATAGGCAAAAGCCATTCGAATATTCAAATCTGTTGTTATTAAACTGAAAGTTATTTTCGAGATAACTAGCAACACCCGACAAAAAACGTCAGTTTTCTTTTTAGATAGTTAAACCTCCAACATATCGAGGGCTTATATTCAATACCCTCTGTCTGCATTTTTCATAAAAATTAGGTTCTAATATAAAAATCCACCTAAGACTTAACTGTCATCGGTGATGTTAATTCTGACCTTGTATCACGCTTGACAGAAGAATTTACTTTTAAATTGCAAAGTCGGAATTAACACCAGTGATGACAAATAAGATTTTGTTTACATTCACTGTTGCCAGCTTGATGCTTTTCGCGCCAAATTTAGTGGGTATTCAAAACGCGAAAATTTTTGAGTTTGGTGCTTGGTGCGTTTTTGGTGCTTTTGTTTTTAGTTTCAAGACACCAAATTAGAAAATCTTAAAAAAATGGAAGCAAAATTTATAGCAATCGTAAGTGTGGTAAGCAACTTTACAAAAATTTTAACAAAATCATGGCACAGTGACATAAGCGACAACAAAATATGTGGCAGCGCCTTCAATCATGCCAGAAAAAATCGACCGTCGTGCAGGAAATATTGATTTTTATTAATTTGAATCGGAATTCTTACAATAAAATTATGTATGTGTATAAAGTCCATAAAATATACCAATAAAAATTTGGTGCTTTTCAAATTCAAAACTTGGCCAAACTGCCTTTTGTTCGATGCTTACTCTTTTTCTTGTCGAGTTCGTCTTGCTCTCTCATTCTGGTATTTTTTGACGTCACGGCCAGTTGCTCTCAGCTCGATTGGCGCAATCTTGTATTCTATCATTCTTGGACCCAGATAGGTTCTAACATCACAAAGTTGTTTTTGTGAAAATTGCAGAAAGAGGCTATTGAATATAAGCCCTCGATATTAGATTGTTCCACAAGCTACTTGTAGAAAAACTCGAGCAAAGTTCAAACTGTGAGCGTATATCAAAGAAACTCCAAAACTTACTTGTGGAACGCGTATGTGTAACTCAAAGTTACTTCGAGTAGCTTGTGGAACAAACTTATTATCGCAGCTGGTACGTATCGACCCGACGTACCATAAAAGGATTGATATTTTTTTTGTATTAAGTTCTTAGGCATATCAAACATTATCTGAAACATGTCAACTATAATAAAATTATCTTCTTACTTGTTCACTTTCGCGTGAATTAAAGAGGTTTTTCCTTTTTTTTATAAAAGATATCTAAATTCACTATTTTATTTCACTGCTATTTGGGTATTACAATACAATATATTTCCGATTGGACGACCGTTTATGTATAAGGATAGCGAACAATTGATTTGCATTTTTGACCTTAACGTTGCAGTTTCTATTTCTAGCTTACATATATATGTATATACAGGTTTGTGGTGAGTATGAAATTTCCCAGTTCAGGGATGTAATTAAAGGTAAGTATTCAAGGTAAGTATTCAAAGTAAGTATTCAAGGTAAGTATTCAAGGTAAGTATTCATTTTGTAACTTCATTATTACGAACTAATATTAGTTTTAAAATTCAATCAAATTATGACTGATGTCCTCGACATGCCGGCGGGCCTGAGGCGATGTGACCTGCACCAAATCTTGCAGCTGCTCCAGCATTTCTCGTGCTTTATTTAGTAGCCCCCGGGTGCGTCGTTGAAAGGCGGGAGCGGGACGTAGTTGTGTAGCTGGTTTCTTTACTCCACTTCCGGTGGGTCTGCGTGCCGACTGCGTAACATTTCCTTGCTTGCGCGAGGTTTGGGTACTCTGACGATTCTGCATGCGCTTATAGTTGGCCTTGCGCTCATTTTTCTGCGTACGGTCTGTCGGTGTGGAGGAGGATCGGTGCAGCAAGGTGTGGTGGGCTCATCCACAGCGATGACAACTGCCTGAGGAATCACAGGCGCCCGTTACATGCGAGGTAGCTAAGCAATTTATGCAGTAGCGGTGCACTCTAGCGAATTCTAGCGTTCGTCCGGCGTCATGGCCAGAAAGGCGCGGCAGTAGCGCAGCGAATGGGTGCGGCAGCACAGTCGGCATTTGCTGAAGTCTTGGGGTCTGTAAATACACGGTCGAAGGACATTGTTAGTGGTATGCGGGTGATTGGTGAACTGAGACGGGAAAAAA
>NW_023461354.1:10408-26672 GCF_013731165.1 Rhagoletis pomonella
TTACTCCAGGTATGTAACGTTAACCGTTGCCATTGCATCTCTATGGATGTTATTTCGTCGGCATTATATTTGTGGTTTTGTTGCTGTAGTTGAACAAATACTTTTGTTTTAATTACTCTTAATGCATTTCCAACCGAAAAAAGTCAATTTTTTTTAGTGTGGCAATATTTGTACGGAGGCGTTGGTGTAATTCCTTTATTAAAGTGATAATAAAATAGCGACCATTTTCTCGAATTATTTTCTCGGCTTCGTGGTCAAAAGCGTTTGTGCTTACTTTTGTTTTTAAATACTCTTCAAAACTGTGATAAAACTGAGGAAATGGAGCAAGGTATGGTTCCAACGGGGAGCATATAGGATCAAATGTGTCCGCGCTAATAACCACTAGGGAGCATAGATGCGAAAGTAAAACATTGATTTCATTAAAAATCTTCATTGGGTCTGCATTATTGCTTTCGAACAACTTGTTTACTTTTTGCACCTGAAAATTAGGCAAATAGTAAAATCGGCTAAAAACGGCTAACTTTTTTTTACAAACCGGCTAACAAATCGGCTGCCGGCTAGATCGTATTTTCTCCGGCTAGTTGCTATCAAAACCGGCTAAATCTAGCCGGAAAACGGCTAAAATGGCAACGCTGTATGTAAGTATGCTCATAGAATTCCAGGGAAGTCTCGAAGTCAAATTGAAGTGATTTGGTTTTCTTTTCTACGCTTTTATTGTCGCTTAGCCGGCGGCGCCACAATGCAGCCATACGTATGTATGTGCATACATATGTACGTATGTTAAGCTAGCCAATGCGCGTTTGTGTGTTCATGTGCCGACGTAGAGTCTACGTGCGTAAATATGTTAGCGCATAGAATTCAAGCGACGGGTTAACGTCAATTCGAATCGATTTTGTTTTTGTTTTCTACGCTATTCTAGTCGCTTTGCCGGCCGCTCATATGTGTGTATGTTTGTACGTGCCTTAAGATACAATCAGTGTTGCCAAGTCTTCGGCATGAGAAAACGTCCCTCTTGGTCTGAAAAAACGTAATTTCCTACCCAAAAACGTGTTATTCAAATGAATGTACAAAAAATTGTTCTTTGTAAACGAAGTAACTTTGAGTTACAATACGCGTTCCACAAGTAAGTTTTAGAGTTTCTTTATATTATAAGATTTTATAATGCAAGCTAAGTGTTGACACTGTTTATCTTCAATTGCTAAAGTTTACGCGTTTACATACAGGATCTTGAATTAGACAGAATAGCATCATCGTCGAATTTTCTAAATCTTTTAGAGGCGTAGGTGGGTAATGAGAAAGCTTTAGACATTCCTAATATTGATATAGTAACTGATTTTAAAATCATAACACACATGATGGAGCTCGTATGGTCTTCCACAAATTTATTTATTTTATTTTTATTTTTATGCACAAAAACAGGAATCAATGCAGTTCGGACCATGAGAGAACATTTATATTTGTGGCAATTTATATTTCTCCCAATCAACCAGTAAATAAAATTATTGAATTAATTCACGATAGTTTAATAAAATACACACCAGAAGATTACAATAAAATTCCACGTTAAAACCCTGCCCAATGAAAAAAAAAAACAAACACATGCTCAGATGATACCCCCTTCTTTTGATGATTGATCACGGAAAATGTAGAAAGGAATATCCGAACCCATAATCGGGAAGGTGCGTCTGCCCGGCTGGTTGATGTCCTAGGTAAAATAAAGGCTGACATCACAGCCATCCAAGAAATGCGATGGACGGGGCAAGGGAGGGTAAGCGTGGAGCCTTGCGATGTCTACTACAGTTTCCACGTAAAGGAGCGCAAATTCGGAGTTGGATTTATGGTGGGAGAGAGACTCCGTCGTCGGGTACCGGTGTTCTCTCTAGTGGACGAACGTCTAGCCTCAATCCGCATCAAAGCGATATTCTTCAACATCACGCTCATATGTGACAATGACCCGATAGAAGAGAAGGACGAGGCATACAAGGATCTCTTCTATGAGCGCTTAGAAGTTACATATAGCGCTGCCCCCGACACGTATAAAATTCGTGTTTGGCGTCTTCAATGCCAGGGTGGGCAGTGAAGGGATCTTTGGCGCCACTGTCCGAAAATTGAGCCCCCACGTCGAAACGTCTGATAACGGGCTGAGGCTGATCGACTTCGCCGGGGTCCGAAACTTGGTAGTATGTAGTACTGGGTTCTAGCTAAGGATGTTAATTTTTCACCTTTTTTCGATTCCGGGATTTTCGGTATGTCGTTATCACAATCCCGGGATCCCGGAATTAGTCCCGGATTTTAGATATTCATTACTGTTCAACAACTTAAATCGAAGAAATTGTTCTATATTGTTTGAGAGGCTCTCCTACTATAAAATAAATAATATGGAAATAAATGGGTTTGAATGTGTAGAATAAAAATATGGGTACCAAATGCAAGAGGAATTTTCCTTAGGATTTAAAAAAATTTAAATTTTTTGGATTCACAAGGACAAATAGGTAAATTTTTAAGCTGATAAAGATATAAGGACGAAATTCGAGGATGTTTCGAGTTTATATTAGTACTTAACATATAATTTTCAAAAACAAATATTGCGAATTTTCAAGGATAAAACTTTAAAATGACATTTTCAATACTTACCAGTCCCTCTGCACCAAAAACTTGAATCCGTTGAAATTCTACAGGATTTCCTCTTTGATTTGATACCCATACTTCTTCTCTAAACACACTTTTCTGAATTTTTTAAATCTTTTTTGAACTAGTGACATCACGGTGAAAAACTAAAAACGCAAATTTACTATATTTGGCCCATGGTTTCGCGAATATATTGATATTTGAGTTGTATGTATAATGAGCTAGACATTTATAAAAAAATATTGAGGCGTATTCTTGTTTTCGTACAAATCGAAAATTTGGAATTTTTGTATAGAAAATGATAGAAAAATTTCATGACTTTCGATTCGTACGAAAACAAGAATACGCCTCACAAATGAAATATGGCCAATACTGGTTAAGAAAAGGAGTTTCCATTATTGCCATAAGTGCAAATTACAAACAAATAATTACAACTCTCAGAGTTGTTTAGAGTTCCTTCAGGAGCGGCTTCCAACTCTTTTAGAAGATGTACCCAGCTTTGCCAGGTTGACGTTTTTAACGTCATTTGGTCGTTTTTTGTATCCTGTTGACGTTTGGACGTTTTTTATGTAAAAAATTACGTTTTTTAACTTCCCAGGAATTTTTTTCTCTTACTAAATCTTGTAAGGAAAACTGATTTTGAATTATTTTCTTAATAAATATTTACAAGCTTTGTGTTTTGCAGCAACTGCTTCAAAAGATATTTATTCTTTGGGCACAGATGACTTAAATATGATGCATACCAAGCGTACCCGCATTTTTTTTTTATTCTTGGACTGTGTTCAAAGGCTGGTTGTGTAAATACTTGAGGTTACGAGGCTTATTGTAATGTTTACAATTGCACATTAAAAGCCGAATCAGGAAGAGCTGTTCTCTTGCAACACGCACGCTCGCAAAAGCATCAAAAAAGCTGTAGCAGCATAAAAAGTCAGAAAACAGTGGGCGACTTTTTTAAGACTTTATTGAAAATGCAATAAACGCAAAAAAGGCTGAAATATTACTATGCTCCTTCCATGATTCAATAATACAAGGTTAGATAATTATTGACAGCTGCGGTTTGACACTCCCTTACAAAAGGTTGCATTTACGAAGGACAGAGAAAGGGCAAGAATGCAATCCCTTGTTTCGAAAATGGTAGTAGAAAAGTACGCAAAGTAGGCAATTAGTAGTGAAATTCCTTTCGTAAATTCTAATGTATTTGCAGGAAATCTGGCATTTTAAACGAAATGTTGAGCGTAATATTGATATATCTACGTGAATTACGTAATTTATATGCTATTTAGCCGCATAAAAACTGCAAAATGACTCAAAATTAAAATAAGACCACTATGAGATTGACGTAAACATCCAATGCTTAGGTTTTCATCAGTTAAATATGCTTCATATGCATGTACAAATAAACATATTGCACAAAAGCTTATACTTTTATTTCACACCAAAGCTACACTGTTTCCATGTAAATTTGCAAAGAAGCAACACGGTGCCACTGCTAAGGGAGCGGTGCGAGAGAGACAACTGTCAGTTTATCGAACCTTGTATTATTGAATCATGTGCTCCTTCTTAATAGAACGTAATTTAGCATTTTCGACAGCCGACCCCTTACCAAATGTCCCTTTAAATTGCACATTATTGCCCTGAAATTTAATGGGCTATCAAACTGCATACTCCAAAAGGTTCTAAAAAATCTAAATAAAAAGTTGAAAATCTAGCTGAAGCTTTGCAGATTTTTTATAATTTTTGCACAAAGTTTGAAATGTGGATATATATTTTGTTTGTTATATAATGAGCTTTTATGGAAAAATAATAAACATTAAATAAACAAAAGAGAAACAGCCAAAATCGATCAAAATGGTGATGACTTAATCAACTGTATGTATAAAATGATTTTTATATTAACAATCTCAAACCAGTGTACAATGAATTTTAAATGTGCAATGATATTTTAATATACCTTACGTACACATGTACCTTTGTATACAATAAAAGTTTAATAAGAACAATTTTTTGTACATTAATTTGAATAAGACGTTTTTGGGTAGGAAATGACGTTTTTTCAGACCAAGAGAGAAGTTTTCTCATGCCGAAGACCTTGCAACACTGGATGTACCCTTAAACCTGCGGCGAAGACTGTGGCTGCAAAATGACGGGTGTCCTGCTCACTACGGGCGTGAAGTAAGAGCTCATTTAGACGAAATTATCCTCGCCGATGGATTGGACGATACGGGGCAATGACGTGGTCCGCTCGATCGCCAGACCGGAATCCATTAGATTTTTTCTACTGGGGCTGTCTTAAGGACAAAATTTATTCAAAAACAATTCAAACCGAAGAGCATTTGCGAGAACAAATAAATGGAGCTGCTGCTGATAGCCCAATTGAGTTTAAGATCTCTAAAAGCGTCGTTTCTTAAAAGGTGCCGAGCTTGTATTAGAGTAGAAGGTCGAAATTTGGGCATATTTTATCAATAAATGAATAAATTTTTCTTCAAACAACTCATGTATATTTTATTTCACGTGAACCCATCCTTCACAAAAAATATTGATAGATATAGAACTTGTTATAGACTCTAGTCCGAATTCCGGTAACATAAAATAATGTCAGGAGCAGGTAATAATGTACCTTTGTATTATTTAGCATGTCATTGGTCGGTAACAAGATCAACTTAACCTTAAATCTATTAAATACATTCTAGAGTGTCTCAGTCCTTTACCCACAAAAGCTGCTATAACTTTTTTTCTGTTCGAAACAGTAAGAGAGGCACCTTTCTGAAATCTTTATTAAATGAGAAATGTTTTTATGTAATGTAAAGTTATAGCTCAGTACATTTTTTTCACCAGATATTCAAAGTTGGGGAAGAGAATATCAAAAAGTTAAAAATCGCAATATAGTCCTAATTTTATAATGGTTCCTTAATATATTTTAACTACATTGCATTTGAGCATGGAGGGGCAACTATCTGAAAAATTTACTAAGTACATATAGCCTTGTTTGTAGATGCAGTTAAAGAAAATACATGAAAAGGCACGATTTTTCTTTAATTCAAAAAAATTTAAATATTTCAAAAAGGGTGACACTTTTACCTGAAAAGTTTTTGCTTATCAGGGAGCTCACCACCCCACCTTCCTTCTCCTCAAGTTTGGCAGGTTACTTCTGGGACACCCTGTATAAATAGATAGATGAACAGGCACCAAACGCGCTAGCAAAAACGTTTAATTTCATTTGGTTGTTAAGGAAATATAAGAGTTTAAAAATGAATCAGAAAAAAAGTTAGCTATAAATTCAAAAAAAGTTCAACAACAATGCAACAATACGAAATAAAAACAAAACAAAACTTATCGTTTTGCGCTAAAATATAACAATGTGTGAAAAATTCGTTGTCATTGTTTCTGTTTTGAATACCATATTAGTGCCTGCCGGTGGAAACAATAGGTAAATTTGCATTCATTTTTAAGACGACATATAAATTAAAATATATTTCTTTCCAGAGCGATAAACGGACAAGTAAGGTGATAAATTTGTATGATGAATATCGCGGCAAACCTTTTGCATCAAAATTTCTATTCTAATTTGCATTTGAATTATGATATCAACAGGGATGCTTTGGAACGTATTTTTTTAAGACAATTTTTTTATAAATCTTTATATTGTTGATTTATTTTAGAAATAAAAAAGCTAGTTTATATTAAAAAATATATTTAGACTAGAAGTATGTAAACTACTTTTATTACGAATTGAAACGATTTTAATGAATATGGTTACCATTAATAGTAGTATGACAGTTAGATATAATGCATATTTGACAAGACATATAGAATACAAGATTTCGCCGTCCTGGCGGCGATGACATATCTGTACAAAAGGTAAATAAAGTAGAATTGGATGTTGAAAGAAAATGTGAGAACAGCCAATTTTCTTAATAACGAATTTTTCGATAGGGAACGTGTTTTATTGTGCTAAATTCTAATAGACTTATTCATAAAAACTAAAGTACCTTTAAAAAGGTTTATAAATTGAAAAATATTTGCAAACGGCAATTTAAAAAGCTTTCCAAAATTTTTATTTGTTATGAATAAGGCGAAAAAAATGTATGATTTAAAATAACTTTTAACAAGGCTTATACGAAAGAGGTGATTTTGGCGGAATAGGTATTAGTGAATTGCAGTGCATTTAAAGTTTCTGAGGTTTCGTTTACTTTTAGATCAGAATTGTCAAAATTGCTTAATTCAAAGTAGCAGTACAATAACCAAAGAAAAGAAGATTGAGCCCTGAATGTTCTGGTATCTTTTTATACTCGAGCGCACTTGTGCACAGGGGTATTATAACTTTATTCACATAACGGTTGTTTGTAACAGGCAAAACGAATCGAGAGAGATATAGACAGATGTATACATAAATGATCAGAATGAAAAGAGAAATCGATTAAGCGGTGACTGTCTGTCCGTCCGTCCGTCTGTGCACACGATAACTCGAGTAAAAATTGAGATATCTTAACGAAGCTTGGTATGTGCACTTCTTTCGGGCGTAGGACGAATGGTATTGAAAATAGGCAAAATGGGACAATAACCACGCCTACCTCCCATATAACGGTAATTTTCAGAAATACGAAAACTGCGATATTTTAGTAACTACTAAAGAATATTCACTCAAAATTGATATTTGCAATAATTTTTAGACGAAAAATAAGAATATTATAAATTTTTGGAAAATGGGCGTAGCCACGCCCACTTATGGATACATGTGTATATCTTGGTAACCGCTGCACCCATTTCTTCCAAGCTTGGCACAGTCGTTAGTCTTACTACAGCATACCAAATGGTCAAAAATTTTTAAAATCGGACAATAACCACGCCTACCTCCCATACAACGGTAATTTGGAGAAATACGAAATCTTCGATAAATGAGTAAATATTAAAGCTAATTTACTCAAAATTTACGCTTGCAACAATTCTTTACCAAGAAATACGTTTGTGATAAAATTTTGGAAAATGGGCGTGGCACCGCCCACTTATGGTCACATATATGTGTCTCGGTAACTGTTCTACCAATTTGTACCAAACTCGGTATGATTATTGTGCTTGCCACATAGAAGCAAAACTTCGAAAATTATTGGAATCAGATTAAAATTACGAACACTTTTCATATAACGGCAAATTTCAGAAAGGCTTGAAACTTCAGTATTTCGAAATTTAAGGACGCTAATTTACTCAAAATTGATACACACCGGCTTACCATGTAGCGGTAGCTTTCGGATAGGTGAAAATCATATACTTAGTACCTTCGCCGGGTATTTAATGTTCGGCTCCGCCTGAACTTAGACTTACTTACTTGTTTGATTTCGGTTTGACAGCCAGCTGCTGTGATGATGTGGAAATTTACCACAATGAAGAAAAATATAACAATTAAGTGAAAAAATTTGATTTTTACAAATTTAGTTGGCAGTAGCGCATGTCAAGGACGATATTTCGGAAAAATCGTTTATGAACCACTATTTTTCCTTCCCGTCTGCTTTGGTTTAGGCAAAAATGTTGATTAGTTCCTGCCGGCGATCAAGTCATTTCAACCACAAAATACAAATATTTGCAAGAACCATTCACTAAAATTGTAACTAACTTTTTATTATTTATTAATTTCTTTTTGATATTCAGCAATAGCAAGATGGAAAAAAATTATAAACCAAAATTAGTAATATTTTTATGAATGTAGTTATAAAAGTTCACAGAGGAAACGCCGGACAGCAATGTGTTGGCAACGACATAAAATGTATGCCAATTTAGATGTCAACAGAATAATAATTACGCGAAGAAGGAAATCTTTTCATTTAGAACAAAAAAAAGCTTTAAATGCCGTTGTAAAACGGTCAACACATTTCTTATAAAATATTTTGATTTTTACCATGATAAAAACATTACAAGGTAAAATCATTGAGAGACAGTCTGACGTTTGCCAGCAATATAATTTTAAAATTCGAACTCAAGCTCACACACACATTCTCATTTTTAATCTCAAACAACAATTGTGAACAATTTAATTTTTTTATTTTCAATTTTATATGATTTTAAAATGTTTGCAAACGTCAGAAAAAAATCATTGCCCACGCATTGAGAGAATAGTTTAACTTTCTAATGTTTTTATCATGATTTTTACTGGGTGTAATTGAAACTCAGTCAAATGAGTATTAAGGAAAAGCAACACAACAACTCTTTTTGTGGCATGAAACCCTTGAACACGTGCCTGTCATCTGTTCTGTTTCGACATTTCGCTATTTTGTATTTCTTTCATTTTGACGTCATTCGCATTGTCAGATTTTTGAAATTCGTTTTGGTAGACATTCTGCTACTTCATAATTCCTTCATTCTCATGTCATTAATCTTTATTTATTACCTTCCATTGCCGTCCGCATCGTCGAACGTACCTGTCAAACACTGCCGCCATCATGCTTTTAAGTTTGGCAGGCACGTCCGCTGTTAGAAAGAGAATAGACTTTTGGGCATTTGATTCCATACTTGTAAGTATATAATGATGCTTTAGATCTAGGTGTGCAATATGTAAATTTTGTCAGTGACAGGAAAAAATAAATTGTGATTTCAAAAATATTTTTGAAAACATATGTACAGCGTGGCGACGAATAACTGTTACCCTGGTTTTTCTTGAGAAATAAAAGGGTCCTTTATAGATTTTCCGAAAAAAGTATTCTATTGTTAATTTTCCACAGATTCTACTTTAGTTGTATTAATTAGTTATTAAATTTTAATGCCTATTTACATTTTCCAGGAGTTTAAACTTTGAGAGAAAAGTTCATTTGGCACGCAAGTCTTTTTCAGGTGTATTTTTTCTTAGGCTTTGTATAAAAAAATACAAAAAAAAACTGTATAAGGTTGGTCGAATGAATGGCCGTCCAGTCACCAGTTCCGAGTTCATTCGATTTTTGAGTATGAGGCCTTATGTTGGACAAAAGGGGAGTATAAGGGACTCAAAATGGAGAAAATTTGCCTATGGTTACAGAAGATATGGAATAAATTAACTGACGAAGCCCTGCGTGCCAAATGAACTTTTCTCTCAAAGTTTACATTGCTGGCACATGTAAATTAGGATTAAAATTTAAAAACTAATTAATACAACTAAAGTAAAATCTGTGGAAAATTAACACTTATTATTATTATTAATTTATTATTATTATTAATTTGTTCCGGTAGTACAGAGTAAGACTTAGGTCTTTTAATAGTACTTCAACTACATATATTATATTTTACAGTAATTGTTTTGCAATAAAATATCTTAAATCTAATTTTTTAATTTATTTATTATACCTTTCATGAGCATGAAATGGTATTATAACTTTGGTCCGATGTTTGTAAGTATCAGAATAAGAAGAGATAGACACATTAAAATGTATACTTAAATGATCACAACGTCGAGCTGAGTCGATTTAGCCATGTCCGTCTGTCCGTCTGTCTGTCTGTCCGTCTGTTTGTATGCAATCTAGTCTCTCAGTTTTTAATAGGTGGGTGTATTTTTATAATGTATTAATCATTTGTCGGAACCGGAAGAATCGGACCACTATAACATATAGCTCCCATACAACTGATTGTTCAGATATGGGATTTTTCGTTATAACTTCTCCATTTATGCAGCTAGGAACATGAAATTTTGCAATACTTCTACCCATTATCATCAAAAGACTTACACTGAAAATTACAAAGATCGGGTCACTATAACCTAAATCTCCCATACAACTGATTGTTCAGATATATGATTTTTCGTTATAACTCCTCTATTTATTTAGCTAGGAACTTGAAATTTTGCACTGCTGTCACTAATTATCAAGATATTACTTACAGTAAAAATGGCGAATATCGGGTCGCTATAACCTATATCCTCCATACAACTGATTGTTCAGATATGGGATTTTTCGTTATAACTCCTCCATTTATGCAGCTAGAAACATGAAATTTTGCAATACTTCCACCCATTATCATCAAAAGACTTACACTGAAAATTACAAAGATCGGGTCGCTATAACCTATATCCTCAATACAACTGATTGTTCAGATATGGGACTTTTCGTTATAACTCCTCCATTTATGCAGTTAGGAACATGACATTTCGTACTATTCCTACTCATTATAAACAGAATACTTACAGGGAAAATGACAAAGATCGGGTCACTATAACATACAGCTCCCATACAACTGATTGTTCAGATATGAAATTGTTTGTTAAAACTCCTCAATTTATGCAGATAGGAACATGAAATTTCGCAGTATTTTCATTAATTAACAAGAGAAATGAAAATTACAAAGATCGGGTCGCTTAACCTATTGGCTCCATACAACATTGTTGAGATATGAGGTTTTCAAATAAAACTCCTTCATTTTAACAGCAAAAACCAGGACACCTTCTGAGCTATTTACTTATCAACCATATAAAGTCCACTGAGGAAATCAGCCAATTCGGTGCTCCATGAGGTATGTAACCCATAGCTATAATTGTTCGGATTTGAGTTTTTTCTTAAAAACCCCTTCATTTAGACGGCTAAAACAGTGAAATATTGTGAGCTACAGGTATAAGTTTTTTTACTTAACTCCTCCATTTAAGATGGTTAAGGACCTATTATTTTGTACCTTGTCTAAGTTATGGCAATCAATTCAAGAAGTCTAGGCTCGGGCGAAGTCGAACATTAAATACCGAAAACCACCGTTATGGTTTTACCCTTCTTTCAAACAACATCTATAGTATAATGAAATATACTTATGTATACAGTCATAAGTGGGTGGCAGCACGACCATTTTCCAAATTCCATAATAATCTTATTTCTTTTCGAGAGATTATTGTTAGAATTAATTTTGAGTTAATAAGCGTATTTAGATTTCGAAATATCGTAGTTTCCATACTTCTGAAATATACCGTTTTATACAAAAAGTGGGCGTAATTTTTGTCCGATTTCAAGCATTTTCAACGTCTTTCTTTTTTGTGTCAAGTACATTAATTATACCGAGTTTGATACAAATGGATTGAACAGTCACCATTTTTTCTAAACGTATTTCTTGCTAAATAATTATTGAAAATGTTTTACTAAGACCAACATCTTTGGCAAATTTTATAGAAATTAGTGGAGCGGTTACCGAAATATGCACATGTAACCATAAGTGGCCGGGCCTACGCGGTTTATGTATTTTTCCAAACTACCATTACATGGGATGTAAGCGTGGTTATTGTCTAATTTTGCTCATTTTCAATACTACCTGTCCTTAGCTCAAAAGAAATACACGTACCAATTTCGCTAAGATATCTCAATTATTACTATATTTATAGTGTGCAAAGACGAACGGGCTGACGGACGGACAGACAGTTCCAGCTTCATTGATTTATTTTATTATTTAGATATAAATGTGCTAAAAGTATTTCTTTTCGCGTATACAGAAGTAAAGGGAAATTTGGAATTTTATGAAAAGTCTAGCAGTCGCTACCACATCACATGTGTGATTCCCTGTTACGAAGAAGTAGCTTAGAGTGTTTAAATTCAAAACAATAACATTTCTCAAAAAATGGATCAACATTCCTAAACACTTTGTCATTTAACCCGGTTCTTTTTTTGTTGATCGAATTACAAACAACTGTTTGTCCGCAGACCGAAGGCGGAATAGGTCTTTGTTATTTCCAAAATCTTGTAAGGAAAGGATAGTAGTTACAGCTGGTACATGCACTGCTACCTGTTTGGTTCACTTTGTTCATACATATGTGCACACATATGTGGTACGCGAGAAAAAAGGTTGACAACCATTGTTCAAGACAATAGATCAGGGGAGACATTTGCATACTCTCAATAACACACTTTATCTAACAGTTGTTAAGGACGTATCGTCCATTATGACGGTGATTCATTTAGGTAACCTCCGCGACTAGTAGCTATAGATGCTTTCCTTTCTCACCAGACAATGCTACTCGTATTTTGCTAAACGGCGGCCCCCATTTTCTCTACCTACTCTATTTAAGAGGTTATTTCAGAAATTTCTTTATGAGAAAACACAGAATGGTTATTTTGAATTACTAAAATATAGGTATTCAGTTTAAATTTAGACTTCAAAGCGATATCTGGTTGATCTCTAAAATTAAATATAAAAAAAAAATATTCATTAAATTCGAAATTTAAATATATTTACTACAAGTATTTATAAAAAATGCCACGAGTATCTGCGCGATCACAAGAACAACGACGTCGTGAAGCTGTCATTCGGAGCCGCCAGCACTATGAACGAAATTTATCGCAAAATAGGACAATAAGCGCCAGTCTTATGGCTAACCTTCGGTCTTCAAATACCCTGTTTCGTGAAACAGATAGGGAAAATGATGCAGCATTGCACAGAGTAAGAAGGCGTCTACCAATGCGTAGAGTCATGGAACGAAACCAGAACACCATGGCGCACCGGTCAAGAAGGACTGTTCCGGAATTAAGGGAAACTGAACACGTTCGCGACTCGGAAGCACGTGTACTACGCAGACGAAATCCGGAGATGAGAAAGGACGAACAAACCCAGAACACCATGGCGCACCGGTTAAGAAGGACTTTTCCACAATTAAGGGAAACTGAACGGGTTCGCGACTCGGAAGCACGTCTACTACGAAGACAAAATCCGGAGTTGAGAAGGGACGAACAAGCCCAGAACACCATGGCGCACCGGTCAAGAAGGACTATCGCGCAACTAAGGGAAACTAAACGGGTTCGCGACTCGGAAGCACGTCTACTACGAAGACAAAATCCGGAGTTGGGAAGGGACGAACAAGCCCAGAATACCATGGCGCACCGGTCAACAAAGACTGTCGCGCAATTAAGGGAAACTGAACGGGTTCGCGACGCGGAGGCACGTGCACTACGAAAGCAAAATCTGGAGTTTAGAACAGATGAGCTATCCCAGAACGCTATGTCGCACCGGTCAAGAAGGACTGTCCCGCAATTAAGGGAAACTGAACGGGTTCGCGACGCGGAGGCACGTGCACTACGAAGGCAAAATCTGGAGTTGAGAACAGATGAGCAAGCCCAGAACACCATTGGGCATAGGACCAGAAGGACTGTCCCAGTTTCAAGAGAAACTTAACGTATTCGTGATAGACTTGCGAGAACTGAAAGACGCTTAAACCCTATTACAAGACGCCGGGAGCAACTAAGAAATACTTCCCAAAGGAGAATTACTCGACAGCAAAGTTTGAGACGAGAGGAAACTCTTAGGCAAAACGCACTTGAACAAGTCCAGCTTCACAGATGTAATCCAGAAATTCGAAGAAGAGAAAACGAGAGGCAGCGTTTGAGGATTGCAGCGAACCGAGAAAATCTGTTTCCAGAAGCACTAGAAGAAG
This sequence comes from Rhagoletis pomonella, assembly GCF_013731165.1. Lineage (NCBI taxonomy): Eukaryota > Metazoa > Arthropoda > Insecta > Diptera > Tephritidae > Rhagoletis > Rhagoletis pomonella. The sequence continues at coordinate 24,387 of NW_023461354.1, forward strand.
CTCGTAATACTCAGCACCAATTACGGTACTTGGCGCAATATGCGCAATATGAAGCCAAAATAAAAGAAGGGCCTACTATGGTGTGCGTGTGTTGTGGTGGAACTTGGTTTCCCCACCAAACCAAAAAATTAAAAAAGTGTAACATTGCAACAAAGCACCCAAATCTCGACGTCAACACAATATTTTACTTGGAAAATGAATTTCCGAGCTTATCGGAAAGGTTCACATTTTGTCTGACATGTTACCGTCAAACAATGTCAGGGAAAATTCCAAATATATGTCTTGCGAATGGACTGCAGTTTGTAGACATACCAGATGCCTTGAAAAATTTAACATGCCTGGAAGAACGCCTCATATCTCCAAGGATTCCATTCATGAGAATTGTATCTCTTGGATACGAACGCCAATGTGCTATTAGAGGAGCCTATATCAGTGGTCGAGACAGTGACCGCTCTTCCTCGCAGATTTGAAGACACTCACGTTGTCCAAGTTCTTCTGAAACGTCGCTTGGAGTATAATCATAGTTTTATAACGGAAACTTTAAGGCCATCGAAAGTAATAGCAGCATTACAGTGCCATCTGGAGGATGGTTGGCAGACGTTCGGAACCATGAATCAGTACCTTTTATCGCCGATCCGGCAGATGAGCATATCGTCAGAGATTTGCAGACGCGCCATGAGGTAAATGTTGGAATTGAGCTAATCGGAGAAGATGAGATAAATCCAGGTGGTCAGGAAACACTTTTGGATAACGAGGTCATCGAAAACCTTCCATTAGGGCGAGTAGCAATTGCCCCTGGAGAGGGCCGAAGAGATGACGATGCAGAGGAATTGTTTTTTCCAACAATTTTTTGTGGCAAAAAAAGGCGAACGACGCTTAACTACAGCAAAATAGTGAGGTCAGAAGTTCGCAGATATGACCGACGATGTGCACGTGTTGATAATTTGCTCTGGAAATATAAATATTATGAGTTGCAGCGCATTAAAGATGCAATTTCTATTTGTTTGCGGAAAAAATCTGGAGCCTCCAACATCACCGCAGCAAATATGGTCGATACGAATTTTATTAGCAACTTAGGCCAACATGACGAGGGATACCACATCCTAAAGGGTCTCAGATCATCCCCTGCTCACTGGGAGGCAGAGAAATAGAAGGTTTTAGCGATGATTCGTCAATTTGGGTTGCCATCGTTATTTATCGCCCTGTCGGCTGCAGAGACAAAATGGACTGAATTGTTGGCTATTCTAACAAAACTTGTGGACAAAATGGATATTTCGGAAACTGAGGCAGCACAACTATCAAATTCAGAGAAGGCTCGGCTTATAAGGACAGATCCTGTAACCTGTTCACGGTACTTCGATTATCGTTTCCGACAAATGGTTAAGCTACTCAAAGATAAAATACTTGAGCCACATGTGCTTTTTCATTATTACTGGAGGATTGAGTTCCAACACAGAGGTAGTCCTCACTGTCATGGAATGTAGTGGATAAGTAACGCACCTAATCTGGAGACAGAAGGTGTTATAAATATTGACCCCATTGTGGAATTTGTCGACCAATTTATAACAACAGATGGAAGCAATCCAGAGGTGCAGCAATTTATTGACTACCAAAGACATAGTCATGGTCGTGCTTGCTTGAGAGATATAAGAGGTCAGCAAGTCTGTCGTTTCAACATGCCTTACCCACCAATGCCCCGAACTGAACGAAAACGAAGTAAGCGAACAACACCTGGCTCTGGTGCAAAAAATTAAAAATGTTTTAAGCCAACAGAATGATAATATGGAAGCAGAGAACTTCAACAACTTTGAGGAATTCCTAATGCATCCCGACATTTCCACAACTTATGAGAATTACAAATTAGCGCTGCGTTCCAGTTTAAAGAAGCCTCAAATATTTCTACGAAGGAAATTTTCAGATAGACTGCTTAACGCATATAACAGCGATATTTTGCGTTTGCATAGAGCAAATATGGACATTCAGTTCATACTTGACGCCTATGCATGCTGCAGCTACATAATAAATTATATCAACAAATCTAATAGAGGGGTATCTCAGCTGTTACGACAAGCCATGGATGAAATAAATGACGGAATTTTCACAATTAAGCAAAAATTACAACACATAGGCAATAAATTTGTTAACGGATCGGAGGTGTCCGCCCAAGAAGCATCCTATTATATTTTGGGTCTTCATCTTTCAGAAGCCAGCGAAGGAGAAATTTTTATTAATACTCACCCCCAGACAAAAGAGTCAGAATGGTGAAGCCGAAAAGTGATCTAGAAA
>NW_023461355.1:0-20619 GCF_013731165.1 Rhagoletis pomonella
TTTTTTTGGAGTAATGACAATATTTTAATAAATGAGTGATATACATATCGTCGTTTAATCTACAAAACTGCGCATCAAGAAAAGGCAAAACCTCGTATGTGACGTTGGCAAGATTTTGTGGGAGAGAGTAAAGCTAGACCAATTTCAAACCGGTTCTGTCTTTTATCCCTAATTATCTCTTCTTACGTCTAAGTATAGATATTTAAGTATAAATGGATAAGGGCTTGATGCCAAGAGCTTCCGGTGACAAAAATATCTTTTTTGACACAAATGTCAGTTACGACGATACGCGGTTTTGTACTTTAAACGACGATATGTATGTGTATACATATCAAAATGCTCAGGACAAAAAGATAAATCTATTGACTGTGTCCGTCCGTACACCATAACTCCGTAAAAAGTTCCGATACCCAATATAAAATGTTAGAAAATGGACGGTTCGCCGCCCACTTTTGGTAAAATGTGCATACCTCAGTATCCGTTAAACCGGATTATCAAAAACTTGACACACATATTTCTTTAGGTGTTACTATGCAGACAATTAAAAATTTTGGTAATCGGACGCAGGCCATGCTTACCATCCGTATAATGGTAGTTTTCGAAAATGCAACCTACTAAAAAAAATTTTCCCAAAATTAAAATTTGAAACTATGCGTTGAAAATAAAATACACTTTTTACAAAATGTTGGAAAATGAGCGTGGCTTTGCTCACGGTATATAAAATCAGTAACTGCATCCTCCAAATTTTGTTACACATTTCTTTTGGCGTTACATTTTGGAAAGTTTCGAAATTGCACTCATCAGAAAAACTTAAATAAAAATGCATTTTTATTAAAACATGCTTTAACACTACATATACAAAAACGACTTACGAGAAATTTAGTACGTAAATCAAATAGATTAAAGCTGAAAATGTGCACAATCCCAGCAAACACAGTCTCTAACGTTAGAGAAACATTTGGGTTTACATTCGAATTCTAATCCAGTTCTCTAGTATTTCTCGAAGGTCAGAGAATTATGTTAAAATTCGATTAGAGAATGATTAGAAAAACATTAGAATAAGAAACAAATTAGAATTCAAGGTTAGAATACGATTAGATATCTAACTTTTTCTCGATATTGATAACTAAGTCCCATTTTTGAAGAGAATTCTATAATTATCGACAGTTTATCTAATCGACTTCTAACCCTCTACCTTAGAGAAACACATTAGAATTCGAATAGGTTTATAACCGTTCTCTAACCTAAATGTTTTTCGGGATATTTTCGCGGCAAGCGTGCGATTAACATATTTTCAATTTGGAATGCAAGCGTTTGACTTTTTAATTAACTAAATTATAAGATCTAAATCGAAAAAAATATATTGTATTGAACTATGATGTCCAATGTAAAACAAATAAAAGCCATAGTTTTGCCTAATCGTTGATTGCACGAAATGAGCTGTGCCACATTTATACAGACATGGAATTCAAATAAATATGTGGCATTCAAAGCTGCACATAATTTGGTGAACTATCATGTTAACTCTTATCCGATGGGTAAAAAATTTCTTGAACCGTAAATATGTTTTAAATCATAACTTTTCATAGAATTTATGGCAAAATAATTTTTGAAAATATATTAAACAGCTAAATTTGTTTATTCTAAGAGAATACTGGTACAGACCCATCAACCAATTTATTAACATTGGCTCTGCGAATGTTATTTGCAACTTACAATAACATGAGAATACGTGTTTTTAAAACCTTCTGGTACTTTTTCTCAATAGTAAAGAATACAGTCGTTGGCGTGCAATACTTCGTATACGCCATACGTATGTATGCGATGATAACAAATCTATCTTTTTTATATGCTGTATATTGGGCTTATACATTTGCATGCACTGCAGAGCTTCCCGAACCGCCGGTAATATTTGCTGTAACTGGGGCTGAAATGGTCGAGCTAGCTCGTGTTCCTAGCTGCGATTGCTGTTGTATGTTGCTTATAACGGATGTCTCAGTTAATGGTAGTGCTTCAACTTTCATTCGCAATTCTTGTTTTCGTGTCTGTACTGACAGCAATTCATCACTTAGATCATTACACAAACGTAACAAAAGGTTATTTTGCTCACGCAGATGTTGCAGTATATCACCCATACTGTTATTCTGCTTAAATGTTACATGTCTTAACGTCTCGCTAATGTCATTTACCCGTTTTTCGAATAGATCAGCATTAGGTAATGCAACCAATTGTGGAGGAAGTGCTATTGCGCTAGCCCCGAGAGCTCCAAATGGCGTAGGCATGGATGGTGGCGGTTGTATGGGTTGAGTTGCATAATTGCGCTGTGTCTGACAACGAGGTTGCTTTTGCAATTCAGAATCTTTTGCTGTGGGTGATAACGAATTGTGTGGCGTGTTTGGCTTTCGATACACCTCAAATGCCGAAACACGCTGATTTGTTTGTTGTAAGGAGTATCGTGTTGGTGGCATAACAGCCATTGCTGTAGCCGTTGGTGCCCTAGCCGTCGATTTTCCTGGCGGTAAGGAATACTGTTGTTCCGAAGATATGTTTTTCTATCAAATAAGGAAAAATTTAAATTGGAAAAATTATTAGGGATAACACATTTTAATACCGCATCAACGACCGCAAAATGAGTAAAATCAGCAAAACCAGTAGAAGTCTGGAAGTCGAAACTTGCTTGTGCTGTCATCTGGAGTGAAAATAGTTTGATAAATATGTACATATAGTCAAATATTGATATACATGACGTATGAGATGTGATAATTAAAATTATATTCAGCCTTATCACGAGTTTCATTTTCCCCTGAACCGGTTCACTTTTCACTTTTGGTTTCCATGGTTTTACTATGGGCGGATGACAAATTTTCGGGTGCATTTTTTTCAGGCGAAACTCAGGATAAGGCAGATTATAAATACGTTGAAAGAAGTAAGATATGTTAACTATAAAAAGTTTAAACACCGTGCATACCTCGGGTTGTTGGTTAACAGGTCCGCATGCTTTAAATTTATTTAAATCCAAACTGCTACTCCGACCATGTCGGTGTGGCCTTGGAGGTGGCAACGGCGGTGGATCATTTTTATTTTGTAATGTCTGCTGGTGTTGACTGCTATTACTCACTTCATTGCTGTCTCCACTAACAGTGGGATTCATTGCACTTGAGTAAGAAGTATTTGAGATTCCTGAAGCACTTCCTGTATTACCTACGCTGGATTCCCTTTGTGGTGGTGGCGGCAAAGCTCCAATATTTTTTGCTGGTAACTTTTTTGCTTGTGGACGTTGTATTGCTCTTAAATCGTTATTCTGAAGGAGCTCTCGATTATGCATTATCACATTTGCGGTGCTGATATTATTATTGGAACCTGCGGTCATTATATTAGAAGAGCTTTGTGAAACTTGCTTGGAGCTTCCATCTTGTTGTTGTTGATTAGATAAATCGCTTGTATCTTGGTTGACAGTTTCTGCAGCAATTACTGAACTCGCAAGGCCTGAACCTATTTAAAAGGATATTTAATCATTTTTATTACTTTACAACAATATTTAACTTGCCAACGGGGGTAACACGTAACGCCACAGGATGTAAGATTTGAGGGTCTGATACCACCGCTTGTGCTGTTCGTTGCATATCAAAATTTACTGGTTTCGGACCGGGACTAGAGACATTAGATGTAGGGGATTCCGTGAACTTAGTCCACTGTGTAGGTGGTAAGTCCTAGTCGTGATTAAATTAAAATAAAATTAAAATAGAATAAGTGAACATTTTTACCACAGGGCCCCATAAATTTATATCTTTTACTTTAGATAAAGTAGTAGTAGCAACTGCCAAATTAGGAGTTGTATCATTGGGTTCAGCTACTGGTGAATTCGATATACTACGATGCTTTGTTAGAGTTGGCAAGGAAGAAGATGTTAATGAGCCATGATTCCCCTGTCTGGAACCTGCACTCGTCTATTTATAGAGGAGAGTTTAACAATAAAAAATAATATACATATTACATACATACATATATTATTATTTTTCGTACCTGTGACGATGACGACAGAGTGCTTATATTCATAGCGTTTTTGTCATTGACGCGAGTCTGAGTTGTAGTATTTGTAACAATGACCGTGTTATCAGTTTTTTCTTCTTCATCATCATCATTTAAATGCAACAAATCCGCTTCCGGGGGCTCTTGAAGGAGTAAGTTTGCAGTCGCGTTCTGTGAACTATGCAGCAAGATATTCGGATGCAAGCAGGATGGTAGCACTGCTGGTAAAGGTATATTATTTCGTCTCAACACAACCAAATGCATTGCAGCAGTAAATTCAGCTAAGCTCAATGCTCCATCACGAGTTACGTCGCACAGTTGCCAAATGTGGCGTAACTCTTCTACCGGAATTCTAGATTTCTCGAAAAATATTCTGCACAGGATAATGTGAAAATGATTTTTTTAATTGATTTTTTATTAATACTTAAAAGCCTTTACCTAGCAATTTGACCAGAGAGCAATCCGTTATTATCGTGTTGTACAGCTTTGAATTGTTTATAGTAATAATCACGTTGTTCAGGCGTAATTTGGTATACGCTATTCAAGTCAGCGTCGTTTTCATCCTCACTACTATGACGATCAGATGATTCTTCTTCTGTGCCCAGAAGCTGCCGATGCTCATCTCCTAACAAGCCCTGCCATAATGTTTCTTTGGCCCACTGGCGTTCTGCAACACTGTTTGTTGGGGTGGGACTATCGCTGTTGGTACTCCATGCTTCTGGTGAACCACGGTGACGGTGCTGCCATAAAAATTTGGAAAGCCCAACATGGATATTAAATTAAAAGCAAGTAATTTCGATTAACACTTATGTTATGACTATTTTATATATCATATAACAAGGTGATCAATGTTTAAAAATCAAAGGACTCAGAAGTTGGGCAGCATTTTGTTCAGTAAAATGCTGCGGTAAACTCCGACGGGACGAAATGTGCTCTTTTACATTCATTCCCTGAGTCAGCCTTTTCGCGAATTCCATGTGAATAAATTATTTCCATAATATAAGCAACACAAAAACAAATTCATAAAAATAGTTTTTGTTTTGCTTTATAATTAATGAGAGTATTTGTTTACATAAAATTCGCGACAAATTACCTAATTTTTCATTGAATTAAAGGTACATCCACGCATTTGATATTGGCGAGTTCAAAGCTTCTATATTCTATTACATAAATAAACATTTCCAACGGCAATAGAAGTATGCATACATTTTGTAATTTTAGCTGTCGAAAATTTATGCTAAAGAGAGCAATTAAAAAAACGACAACTTTATCTCTTTCTCAAAATGCTTTTCGTTACGGTGCTCCAAAAGTACACGTGAAAAAGTAAAGTCGGAATTTTTATGCTCTCACCCCCTAGGATTGTTCTATACCGAAAAAAATTTTCCCCTATTTTTTTATTTTAAAATTAAAAAATATTTAGAGGTCGCTCAAAGCGCCCAAAGTTCTCCATGTATTTTGTATGGAGAAAAAACAAATTTTCGTAGAAATGGTATAGAATTCTTAAAATTCAATATTTTTCTATCGGATAGCTCTGTGTCTCTGCAACAGATTCCCAATAATAATACTCAGTTGTTTATTTAACCATTTTTTCATAGCAACTATAATTTATAGGTCCGCCAAAAACCCACAAAAACCTTAAAAATTCGATGGGAGACCAATAAAAAATCGTTAGTATTATAAAATGGTTAAATAAACAATTAGGTATTATTGAAAGTCTTCTGAAGATAACTAGAGTTTTCCGATCGGAAAATATTGATTTTCAAGAATTCCATACCATTTACACGAAAAGTTTTTTTTTCATATAAAAATACATGGAAAACTTTGAGCGCTTTGAGCGACCTCTGAATATTTTTTGATTTCAAAATAAATAAAAAAAGGGGTATACTTTTTTCGATATAGAACATACCTAGGGGGTGAGAGCATTACAAAAAAAATTATTTGGACTTAAACGGACGACAACATTATTGAATGGTAGCTTTCTAATACGACTATTTGTTTTTTGCATACCTTATTTTCTAAAGGTAAATGGCGCTTACGATAATTTTCCTTAACATGCTGAGAGGAAAGTTGTCAAAGAATTGGCGCTTGCGATAGTTTTTATATTGTATAATCTGGGCATTTATAAACGAAGGAGTGTGGGTACTTTAAGGATTGTTTGAAAAAAACTGAATTTTAAGTAAATTAAATATAAACACTGCCTATCAGCAGAGTAAGCACAATATAATTTAAACTTTCTTCGTAGATGCAATGTTAAAGCTCATGCAATTCTCTATTAAAATAAAACTACCACATTGGCGCTATTATTTTAAATTTTTTGACGTTTTTTAAAAGAATGCAAAAAAGAAAAATTTAATTCTTGACGAGCATAGGTTCAGTGCCAAAATCTTCATATTAAGGAGATTTTCGGCAAGTTTCGAATCTCGACTCGTCGTGTGTATTAAACCTAGTTATTGGGAAAAAAATTGCTAAACGAAAACTTCTCACCTAGAGATTAAAATCAAAGACTGCAATTTTATAAAAAAAAAAAGGCTGAAGTGCGAGAGTTATAACCAGAATCCATATGGCCGTATAAGCTGGTGTTAAGATGGAAATTTCGAATTCACTTGCAATTTTTTCTATACCAGAGCATACACTAGGAATATACGCCCCGTTAGGTGTCTGGTTTTGATCTTTCTGATATGCTTTTAAATCTTATAACCCATTGGCAAAGCATGCTGCACTCAGTGATTGCAGCTGTAATTGCATAATGGCAGATTGCACATAATTCTTATGCGAAAAAAGCTGAATTTGAAGCATTCAGTTGTAGCCAATGCCGATGGAACTTTCGTTAAAACTACAGTTCAAACTGCTATTTACAATAAAGTTATATACACACAGTGTCGCTTACGATAAAATTTTAGGACCACATAAGTGTAAACAAAGCAAAAGATAAAATTCATTTTGCTTTTTTCCGTAACGGTACATAGTTCAAGTCTGTGGTTTTGTAGGATGTTGTAGCCAAGGTGTTGAATACATTTTGGTTGTAACTCCTATTTGTAACCTATTTGCAACAAAAAGATTGTTTTCTTTATGTTGTCGCTTACGATAAAATCACAATTAGGGGTCGATGTATACACATGTAAATATTTAGTTTTCTTATGAGATTTAAAGAGCCATTTTGTTTAGAACAAAAAAATTTTGGTAGCGGTGATGAAATATGCTTTATATTGCTTACTGTTTCACGCCCGCTACTGCCACTGTCAACAACATGACCTGCACCATCACCACAGCTTGACTCATTTTGATCAACTTCTGAATCCGTAGTTGGAATGTCTGAATTTATTTCAGAATCAGGTTGTTTTTGGAAATGTTGAAAGCTTCCAGAATTCTGTCGGGAGCTGCTTCCAGAGGTGCCCATCTTCCAATCATTTAATCCGTGAGGTAAAGAAGTTTTTCGTTCAGCTACTGGTGGAGGCGGCATTGCTTTTGATCCATTTACGGAAGGGTAAGCTGTGGAAATACTTGCTGCTGTGTTTGGACCCATGCCGCTTGGCGAATCTCTCCAGCTGAATCGAGGCAAAGGCAATGATACAGATGAAGTAATGACCTCTTGCCGAAGTTGCATTCCAGCCTGGTAAGCAGCAATGAGCTTTAAACATGAATAAAACTGTCCACGTGAAATGTGCAGTGAAGTAGTAGGTATGCCGGCAAGAGCAATAATCTTAAATTTTAAATGATATACTTTTTTTAAAATGATAAACAAACTTTACTGAATGTTAAACAACCTCCATTACTATGTCACTTTGAATATTTGCTGAATGGTATAATTCCATCGCCTTCATCATGGGTATTTTACCAGCTTTTTCCACGTCACAACATAAAAACAAGTCGCCAAAATAACGCGACTCGGTTTCATTGAGGTACACCTCCATTGATGGACTCTCGATTATGTTACTTGTTGCTGTCGGTGCGTAATTGCTGTAAAAGTACCAAAGGTGAAACTATTTTATATCTCCAACTCTCTAAATACACACAAATATGTCACCACCCACCTACGGCACGAAGCCTAATTCCAAAATCCTTTTGCAAGTATATGTCTCGTGTTCGCCCCAACTGAGTGCGTTGCAGCTGCCTGGCTTAGTTTAACTAAGAAAATATCTCTGTTGAAAGATTTGTCTGTGTTTTATATATCTTCACGACAAATCTGTAAGATTGGTAAAATAAAACACCTTTTTTTGTAGCGAATTATGCGAACTTTACGATCCTTGTATTCATCAACGTTTTCTCACGACAAATTGTCACTACACTATAGTTTTACAGGCAATGAATTTTCTTTGTTGTATAAATGTTGCCACTGAACAGAAAAGTTACATTTTAATTTAAACCAAAGAACGTAAATGTACAAAGACCGTAAATGCAAAGAACGTAAATGTAAAACGTTCTTTGTCAGGAAGAATGGCAAGCTTTAGAGATATCGTTATCTACGTCCTTTGGTCAAGGTACCGTATCTGAAATTCAACAAGTTATAAACGCAGATAAAAAAGGAAAACTGCGGGCAGAATTAGTTAATAATAGTAATTAGACTGTGTTTATACACGGAAACATTTGTCGACGCGATTTTTCACATTCCCTTTTGGTATTGCTTGTTTAATTTACACACGGCGATTTGTGTGTATGCAATTGTTGTTGTCAGCTGTGAACAGCGGACAAACGAGAGCACAAGGCGTGTTGCCCGAGCACGAGCAACTCAGTGCCCCTCTCCTTTCCTCGACCGCTCTCTCCAACAAACATCGAGTTGCGGCAACAAAAATCGCCGTGTGTAAATGAGCACATATGTAAAAATTAATAAAAAACAAAGTATATAATTTTAAACCAAACATTTTATTAACGTGTAATTTTAGTAAGCCCACATAATATGTTATATTTTATAAAATTGCAGTACTTATAAAAAAACATTTTCAGTTTTATTAATTTAATTAGTGAAAATGTGTGATGTACAATAAAAATTAATAAATAAAACGTGAAGAAACGGCTGTTTTAATTAATTTAATATATTTTAGTGCAAACTTTGTATGCGGATACCGATAAATGTGCATGAAAAGACAGCTAGTATGCGGATTCGGATCTCTGCCGACGTAAACATGGCTATAATTGCGACAGAATTGCATTGCCTACAGTTTATCGAGATTATTTGCTATTATTTTAGGTGAATTTGCAACGCGCGAGACGGTATGCAGTTTAGTAGTATATTAAATTCTAGTTTAATGTGGAGCAAATTTGAACTACACTGCCGGAACAAAGTACTGGCACAGCAAATTTTTTACAATATATGCAACAATTTTCATTCTACTATTTTTACGCTAATTTCGTATAAAAATATGGTTTATTCTACAACCAAAAAAGTAAAAAAAATATAATTCCTGGACTTTGTGCAAAACTCGCGAAAACTCAGCAAATTTTCATCAAAATTTTCAAACTTTTTAATCAGATTTTTTAGAATTTTTTTGAGTATGCAGTTTGTGCAAGCTCAGAGTTAGTAAAAAAATTGCGTTGATTTTTGAGAATTTTTTTTGTTGAAGGTGTTTTGCATTTTTTTTCATATAAAGTATTTTTGAAAAAAAAATTTTTGTATGGAAAAGACTGCGTGAAAAAAATGCCAAAATTCAACGGTAATTCCTAGCTACTTAAAACTTGCACTTTATTATAAAAAACTTGATTGGGCTGCAAAACTACATACTCAAAAAAATTCAAAAAAATCTGTTTAAAAAGTTGAAAATTTTGATGAAAATTTGCTGAGTTTTCGCGAGTTTTGCACAAAGTTCAGGAATTATATTTTTATGTTTTTTGTTGTAAAATAAACCATATTTTTATACGAAACTAGCGTAAAAATATTAGAATGAAAATTGTTGCATATATTGTAAAAAATTTGCTGTGCCAATGCTTTGTTCCGGCAGTGTAGCGAGGACTTACTGCTGATTTTTGGCACTTTTTAAAGACGGTGTTACGAATTTTTGCCATACAAAGTTTGTTCGACAAGTTTTTTTATATGTAAAATATGCGAAACACCGTCAACAAAAAAAATGGCAAAAATCATCGATAAACGCTACTTACTTGTTATACTAAAACTTTAAATTTCTAAAGATGCTGATTAAAAAGTTACAACTTTAGTGAAAACTTGCAGAATTTCCATAATTAGCCTTATCATGAGTTTAATTTTCCCCGAACCGGTTCACTTTTTAACCGACTTCCAAAAAAGGTCGTCGGAATATTTTTTTTTTTTTTTTTATGTATGTTACCGCATAACTTTGGACCACATCAACCGATTTCGATAATTCTGCATCGGAAAGGTAGTGTCTCAGAGGTGGTCCCATACTAATCTGGTTGAGATTCGATCAGTGGATCATGAGATATATATATATATATATATTTTTTATATGGGAGTTGAAGTCGGTTTTTTTTTGCTAAAAATTACTAGTCACTTTTGCTTTCCATTTATTTACTATGGTCTGCATTTGAACGGTATTTTTTAAGTAATCTGCTATATTTGCATAAAAAAGAATAAACATTAAGTTAACTAAAAAAATAGCCAAAACTTGCTAAAATGTCGCGTCCCAGTTTATATGTATATGGGTCTCTGTGTATTCGCTTAAATACAAATCATTGAAATCGGCCCAGTATTTGAAGACTTTTCGGACGAGAAAAAATTGTCTTTCAGTTGTATATATGTATGTAACACTGACGATATAAAAAATTGTGTCCGAGATAAGGCTAACCTATTCTAATAGATTTTGTAAAAACGGAAACTTATGTATATAAATTTTAAGAAAATATTGCAAATAGCAAAATCGCCTAAAAACGGCTAATTTTTTTTTGGCAAAGCGGCTTATAAATCGGCTGCTGGCTAAACCGAATTTTTTTGGGCTGTTTGCTTTCGCAACCGGCTAAATATAGCTGCAAAATGGCTAAAATAGTAACACTGGTCAAAAGCATTGCAATTATATCATCCGCGTCTTTGCTATCCATCTGTCCATCTGTACGCCGCCTAAACGGAAATAGTTTCAACATAAAGTTTTCTTAAAACACGTTTATTTAGTTTGTGTATAAACTGGACAACTAAAACAGGTGGAAACCCTCTTTAAAATTATTTTCGAACTGAAATCTTTTTGATCTCTTTCGACTGGCATTGTCATACATAAGCATGTTTTTCTATTCACTGATGAAGTATAATAATAACAATTTTAAACACGTGGCAACTCTACTAAATAGAGTTCAGATATAACACCTTTTCCAACTCATTTCAATTGAAATCCATCTTTTGATAAGTAATTCATTTAACTCACTATATTATTTCAATTTAACCTTTACAACAGATGACAGCCCTTTTAAACACCTCAAGAATATCTAAATGTCCGAAATAAGGATTTTATAACACTTTCATTTGACGTCCATATTTTATAGTTGCCTATTGTTTTAACCCATATTGTGAGACATATCTCAATTATCTAATTTAATTCAAGTTGCCTTTGATTTTGTGAATAGGTGCCAACCTCCGTACATTTAGTGAAGAAAAAAAAAACAAACATTTTCAAGCCTATTTCGATTGGTAGCCATCTAAAATTATTGGTTTAACTTTTCAAATAATTTCAACTTATTCTTTTTAAAAAGGGCAACTCTTTTCAAAAACTACAACTTTATTGCACACAAAATGTATTTAACAAACTGTGATTGAATTTGACATTGCTCTCAGAAGAACCATCCTATAAAGTCAAATTGATAAAAAATTGTTTGAATTTGGAATCGTTTGTTTACATTTTTTGGCATAATAGTACCCTATAAGAGAGCCGAGCTGAGTTGTCAATCACACCTACAGACCGAGCGCTCTAATTTGACAACTCACCTTTGAAAATCAAACGAACGGTGCACGTCTGATAGCATTGACCAAGGCACATTAAACAGGTAGTATCAGTAGAGCAAAAACAACATTTGCGTGTATTTTGTTGTTGCTTCTGGTATCGAAAGTGTCAAAAACTGTTCTGAATTGTTTCTTCTAAATCAAAGCGTGCCATGTGAAATACAAAAAATTATAAAAAATAAAAAATTGAAATCGGAAAAAATAAAAATTGATGCAACTTTCTTTCCTAGTAAATTTGTTTGCTTCTCGAAGCATTGATCCATCCTTTACAAGGGCCAGTAATCAGCGGTTGTGCTGCTGAGTTGGGCGAACGTTCCAAAAGCTGCTATTCAATCGCTTGTTTTGTATGGAAAAAGGTTTCACATGGAAATGGATTTTAACAATTCAGAATTTTTGTGAGAAAAAATTAAAAATATTTGACATTTTCGAGACCAAATAATTTGAAAATAAATCAAATCAGCTGCTCTACTGATACTACCTGTTCAATGTACCTTGGCATTGACTATTAAATAATTTGAGTTTAATTGCTTACGGGTGGTTTTCGAAAAAGTAAAACCTTAGATAACATTCTTCATAAAGTTCGTTGAAAATGCTAAATACATCAAATAATTTGTGTTTAAAATACGGCCATGTATACATATATGTGTGTGTATGTAAAAGATTTTCAGATTTTTGGGAAGTGCATTTAACGAATTTTTAAATATATACTCAAAAATGATATTTTCAATGGATCTTAAGCGAAAATTTCGTAAATTTTTTTTGGAAACTGGGCGTGACGCGCCCACTTTTGTAAAATGTTAGTATCTCGAAAACCACTTCACCAATCTGTACCAAATTAGATATAGACATCACGCCTGACCTTCATTAATACTGTCTTGAAATCGGACAAAAACCACGCCCTCTACACTGAAAATAAAATTTCGTGAAAGTGCTACGAAAAACTTTCGTAGTGTTGGTTTTTGTACAATGTACGAAACTTTCGTTCATAATACGAACACATTTTTCACAACGAAACAAGATTTTACGAACCATTCGTAAATATAACGAAAGGACTTTCGTAAAGACTTTTTTCAGTACAATTTACAAAATTTTTCGTTTATTTTACGAAACACATTTGTAAATTACTGAACAAATCTCTGTACGAATAATTTTGTATATTGTAAGAAGGCATTCGTAATATTTACGTGTGGTTTTAAAATTTACGAAATCTACAATTTTGTATTCGTACAATTTACTTAATACTTTCGTACAAAATACTAATGCAGAAACATGCTTTTTAAATTCATACAACATATTTACGAATATTTTCGTACAATATACTCAATTACCGGCAGTTTAATATTTCATCATAAATTTTATGTACTGCGTGTCATTGCGAAACTACTGGTGGGCTACTGTGAGACGTATAATATAATTTGAAAAGTTTTAAGAAACTTTTGCTGATAAGAAATACAATATAAAATTAAATGTTAAAGCTGTGGATAAACGCTTTTAAGCATACAATGTTTTTAGCATCGCCTACGCTGCAACTTGCGCAGCAATGTGGGACTTGATAAATAGGCAATTTCATCAGTTATCAGCTATCAACGGCAGGTCCACGCCAGGAGCACTACTTAATGTAATTAAAAGTAAGTACACGTATGACTTTTCACCGAAACTTGCTTTTCAGACGCCTTATAATTTTCCTTTAATTTATAGTCGAGAGAGGAAACAAACATCGAAGAAGCTGCGAACCTGTCAAGTGCCTCTACATAAAAATATTATAATGTTAAAGAAAGTAAAACCAGTATTTTTTATATTCTTTCATATATTATATCCTATTATATTTAGTTTTGTTAAATCTTATAGTTTAACACTTTGCATCAATATACTTTATTGAATGAAGCCTAAGCAATAAAAAAATATGTAGTATAGAACCTATTGGTATTTATATAAATAAAAGACTTAAGTTTTATTATAGGTAAAAGAACCTTTTTTATTAATTCTAAACTACAGTGTAGTCAGAATAGTTCTTCTTCTTCTTTCGCAGAACGTATGATTGCTTTTAGTATTAACACTATAAAAAACATGACTAAAATTATAGCACAACACTTTCATTATATTTTAGTCATTAATGTTAAGCGTTTTTGCAAACCGTTTTGTTAAACAAAAACGCTTAAAATTAACGATAAAAACAAAATACAAGTGTTGTGTTATAATTCGTAATATGTTTTTTACAGTGTGGTGAATGAAAGCAATCGGAAGTTCTATGAAACGACCGCAGTTTTTAGGAAAATAATTTCGTTAAATATACGAATTATTTCTGTGCATTTTACAAAACTTTCGTAAAAAACTAAGAAATAGCACGAAATTCTTTAGTAAATAGTACTAAATTCTTTAGTAAATAGTACGAATACATTCGTAACATGTACTAAAGATCTGATGCCTCATATTTTCTTAGTATGTACGAAAACGGTTTTGTACAATCAACGAAAACTTTCGTGGCTCAAAATGACGAAAAATTTCGAAAGATTTACGCAAGTTTTCGTTATATTTACGCAGATTTTATTTTCAGTGTATTATCAGAAAAATTAACAGTCAATTTGACAGCTGTCAACTCTCAAAGTTTTAATTTGACGTAAAATTCGTGATCAGCATGTTTAAAAACCTTATCAGTAACGTTTTTAAAATGATTCTCTGATTTTTAATAAAAGTAGCAGTCCGTTTGACAGCTGTCGACTGTCAAACTTTTAATTAGATATAAAATTCGTGACTAGCGTGCTTAAAAACCTAATAAGTGGTATTTTCAAAAAGATTTTCTTATTTTTAGAGAAATTAGCCGTTGATTTGAAAGCTGTCAACTGTCAAACTAAAAATTTAATAGCATATCCAGATTTAGCATAACAAAAATACTACGAGGATGCATTTTTATTATAATCGTAACAGCCCTTCTAGCCAGTATATAAGCCGCAAAACAAAGCCGCCAGAAGAAAAAAATCATTCGTATGAGTAAAAGGTTTTGGCGATCGTGGAGGCATTAAAAGAGTGGCGAGTATATTTGCTGGGGGTGAAATTCAAGATCGTTACCGACAGCAATGCACGAGTTACCCACTGGGCGATGTTCCTGCAAGATTTCACTTATGAAATCGAGGGGAACAAAGATGCGACATGTAGACGCCTTGAGCCTAGTATCGTGCCTGCTGTTAGAAGACTCTTTAAGTCATCGCCTGAAACAAGCTCAACTTCATGATGACTGGATACGGTCAGTTCGGAAGGTACTGGAGAAAGATGAGTTACGTTAAGCACGACGTCTTGTATAAGGATTCGACTAAGGAATTGATTGTAGGTACCGTCACTTATGTAGAACGAGGTCATCACGATGGCGCACAAGCAATGGCACTTCTTCGATAAGAGAACCCAAGAGGCGGTGGAAAAATCATTTTATATTCCTCAATTGAGCAAGAACGTGGCCAGAGTGGTACGATGTTGTGTGAAGTGTTTGATCACGGACGCCAAATCTGGGTAAAAGGAAGGTTATCTCAACACCCACAGCAAAGAAGATAAACCGTTGGCAACCTTTCACATCGAACACCTCGGGCCGATGGAGGCAACCAACAAAGCTTATAATCGCATACTGGTAGTAGTAGATGTCTTCACAAGGTTCATTTGGTTGTATCCTAGGCGAAACATGGGCGCGGAAGCAGTGGTTGACCGGTTGCAGAAACAAGCGTCAGTATTTGGGAATCCGGCGCGTATCGTCACCGACCGCGGCGCAGTTTTCACTTCAAATCTCTTCAAAAGCTATTGTGAAAACGAGAAGATTCAACATTTGCGTATAGCGACTGGTGTCCCACGTGGAAATGGCCAAGTGGAACGTATGCACCCATGATATCCAAGATGTGCCATGAAAACCCCAAGAGATGGTATAAGTACGTGGATCGGGTACAGTAGATTATAAATAGCACACCGCCGAGAAGCACTGAGCAATCCCCATTTAAAATACCAACTCGGGAGACTGAGTTGCAAGATGAGGCTGTCGACGAACTTGATGCAGAGAGAGAAAGTACACGCCAACAAGCCCAATATAATATCGCCGAAATCCAACAAGAGAACTGTCGGACTGCCCGGCGCAAGGCTGAAGTCAACTACAATCTCAACGAACTGGTAGCCATACAACGGACGCAGTACGGAGCAGGTTTGAAGATGAGACCAAAATTCTTCGGGCCATACAAGATCACTACCAAACTGGCACATGGTCGGTACGAAGTGTTGGAAGTTGGCGACCATGAAGGACCCGGACGTACTGCTATGGTGGTCGAATACATGAAGAAGTGGAACCCATTATTCGAGGCCGAATGACCGTACACGATGGCCGAGTTGTAGGATTGAATATAGGGTAACTCTGACTAACGAGAAGATAAAATAATATTATGCAACCCTGACCACTCCTAATAATTACAACCCTATACAACGGACAAGAAAGAACAGACAACTTAACGAAAGGGTTGAGAGGATTCAACGGACGAAAAAACGGACATTCGCCTTCAAGCGTGCCCGCGACTCGGACAGACCACAATTAAGTGGATACGGGCATCAACCCACATAATTTCAATCGCTTACGCATATTATATGTAACTTTATAATGTAAGTGACTTTGTTAATTTATGTAAGTGCGGAAATAAATGTACATTTGAATAGTGCGAATTTTTGTTGTAATTTCAACGCTTGAACTCATTGGATCAAGCGGATCATCATAACTCTGAACTGTTTATCGTCTAAATAGCTAAAAAAAAATTATAACTCAATTTGGCACAATAAAGTCCCAAAATAATGTTTTTAAAAAGCCTTCCGCACTATTCCTGAAAACTTAAACAGGCCAATCGTTATATATACAAATTTTTCTTGGAAAGTTTGACAAGATCTATGTGAGTGGAAATACAATATCTGTTCCATCCGAAAGTATAGCTATTTACTGCTTTTTACTGCATTAGTTCATATTTCATTCCGCATACGTTAGCGTGAATTTCCGTTCTAAACTAATTCTGCCTGACTCTGAAAAGAGTTAGGGTGAGTTGTGCTGAGGTGAGATGAATTGCAGTCAGTTGAGGTGAAGTAACATTAGGTGGGGGAATTTAGTTGAAATCAAATGAGGTTAGCTTGGGTGAGGTGAACTCAGAGGAGTTGATGTGAGGTTCAGTGATCGGACTTCAAAAAAATTCTGTGTGGTAGAATCAAAAAAATGTGGTAGATCTGAGGTTTTGGATCAAACTTTGTACAAAAATTAAAAAAAAATCTGCAAGGTTTCCCTTAAAAAAAAAAATTAATTTTAGTATAATAAAGTTCAAGATTGAATTCGCTAAAAATTGCGTTGATTTTAGGCAATTTTGTTTTATTGACAGTGAACAGCAGTTACTTCCATATTATATAATATTTTTCGAACATATTTTGCAACCTTGCGGAGTGCTGCCAGCTTTTCTTTTTATCACATCAGGTGGTAGCGAACAAATGTGTCACGCTACTTGGAATTTGCCGATCTTGACAATTCTCAAGTAAAAGTAAACAACGCCTCAGAAACTTTAGAATCTAAAGTTTAGATTCACGGAAATTTGTTAATACTTTCACAAAAATCGATGTTTCTTAACATTTTCGCTATTAATTCTTTTTATAAATCATATATTTTGCAATTTAGCATAATTAAACCACGTCTCCTGTCGAAAAATTTTTTATTGAGAAAATTTACTATTTTACAGTTTATTTTATCCTGCCTTTTTTACTTTTACTTGAGAAATTTCATCGCCGACGGGAATGCGGAATCTTGTATTATATCATTCTTGTTACTATATAGTGTTAGTGTTGGCCAATTTTTGCTCTTTAAATTAAGAAAATTATGTCGAGCAAAAAAAAAAACTAGGTACTCAAAAACGCAAATATGTGGTAGATTTCAGACCGTGTGTGGTAGATGTGGTAGATGTGGTAGATGCTCAAAAAAGTGGCAGATCTACCACAATGTGGTAGAAGTTCGATCACTGGTGAGGTTAGTTTAGGAGAGAAAAGTCGAGTTGAAATGCGTTAAACAGCAAAACATAACATAACATAGCTTAACAAAAAAAATCTTAACAAAACCTACTATAACAAAACATAACATAACATAATAATATATAAAATAACATAACATAATATAATATTAATTATTAATAATATTATCTTTATCTTTTCCTTTACCTCAAGCCGGCATAACTGACAAATTTTCTTTTACCTGATCTCTATCCATATTCTTTTCTTGGCTTGCATATTCACTCTCACCATTGTCATTATATTAAGTATTTAAATTTACCTTCTTCTTTGTCTTTATCTTTAGGTTTCTTTGCTTTTATTTGAATATTTTCCTTTATCCATTTCTTGGAGTCTATTTGACCTCAGACCACTTAAACTTGTTATAACATTTCTTCTCCCTTTTTTTTATTTACACAAGGTTTTCTGACATCCTCAAAGACCTAACTATAGATGTTTTGAAACCAACTGGAACCTTATGGCCCAATATTATGACATAAAGCATAATCGCACACTTGTTGTATTTTGGGGGCACACGGACCCCAAATATTTTAAAGTATAATCTTATAGAATTTTATTATTTATTATTATTACAGTATAAAACCAGATTTTTAAATAAAATTATTCCGAGTCCATCTCCGTTTCAGTTTATTCTTCCCCGGCACCAATTCATTTACAACATATCGTTGATATTTTTGCAACAACCGCCCATCGACCAGTTGCAAAACTGCCTAAATTGCCATTGTGACAAAAATGAGACTTGGTAACCCTGAACTCCAGACATCGAGATTTATTTGCATAAGAATCGTAAAATCGTTATTAAAACAACAGATTTGGAAAATAATTGCTAGAGTAAATACCGCCTATCAAGGCAATGCCTTCAAATGTGAATGTGAGATAACACAAATTTGCTTTTTTTCATTTCTCGTTTAGCAATTACTTAGACCAACTTTGAAACTTAACAATTTGAATAATAAAGCAAAATAGTGCACATGCGTAGGTACATAGTCACCCAGTTACATGAACAAGTTAAATGCACGGATTTGTAAGTATATACGCCACGGTCAACGTCGCGCTCACGTCCCCCGCCCGCCCACCTACCCTCCTTTCGCACTCACTACGCACTGCTGGCATTATAACCGTTTAGAAAAAGGAATAATAAATAATAAATTTATACTAGTTCACTTCTGAAACTGCTTTTTGATGTCCAAGTAATGGGAATTATTGCGTATGGTGTTATTGCATGCACCCCACCACCCATGGTTGAATTATACGAGGTGAAGTAATATTAGAGTGTGAGAAGAAATATTTTGACACTTGTTTATCTGAAAATATGCCTATAAAATTTGTCAAAAAATAAAGCGAGAAAGCTGTTTTATTACGTCACCCGTTTTATTGCGCAATTCATCCCACCTGCTTGTACCGAGTATACATACGTTCAAATTTAGAAGTGTAAGGCCGGATTCATAGTGCTTAGTTAAATGTTTGTTAACTTAACTACCAACACGAGTTTAACTATGAATTTATATTCAGAGTTACATAGTTAACTATGGAAATTCATATCGCCTGAAAACATGGTGAAATAATAACAAGGTGTTGTCAGTAGCGACGTGTTTGTTGTAATTTTGACAAGATCGGCATGCTTATTTTCAGTGCTGCCGATCTAAATTTTTATAATGCTATTAGTTGGGAACTTGTATTTAAAATACTCCATTTTAGTATTTCATTTTATCGTGATTTTTAAAGAACTTGGTGTTTTCAGAACGATATTAATAATTAAAATTGCTGGATTTTTATAATTTTTGTCCTCCAAATATAAAATATAAAATATATCGTAGTTATCAATGGAAAAAGACGTACACAAAAATCGTATGGAAAGTCGATTTTTTTATATTAAATATCTTTTGCTGCATTGTCATAATATCGAGCCAAATGGACTACTGATACACTAGAATAGAGCGTCAGCATGGTTAAATTACGACTTCGCTTATATTATCGATATTTATGTGTTTTAATCTATATGTCAGCCGCTGTGGCGTAGTGGCAAGCAGTGCGCGCTCCACTCCGCAGCACCTGGGTTCAAACCCTGGTCAAAGCAACATCGCAAAAAATATAGAAAAAAGGTTTTTTCTTAACAGCGGTCGTCCCTCGGCAGGAAATGGCAAACCTCCGAGTGTATTACTGCCATGAAAAACAGCTTCTCATAAAAATGCAATCGCCGTTCGGAGTCGGCGTAAAACTGTAGGTCCCTCCGCTTTGTGTGACAACATCAAGGCGCACGCCACAAGTCGGAGGAGAAGCTCGGCCAAACGCTAACATATATGTAAGCGCCAATCTATTATTATTATTACTAATCTATTTAAAAAATCATTTACAGTTTTATAGGAAATTGCCTTATTTTACGGCCTGTACTTTTTTATAAGTTACAATATATGTGCAACCTGTGTGGAGCATACGATACAAACATATATTCAGGCTTATAGACCTGCAATTAAACATTTTTCTACATTTAATTTGAAATAGTACGCATGAACGGATTAAAAGTAGTAAATAATTAGTACTTTTTCTACTACTTTAAAATGCGTGACCGGAATAGACCTGCCGAAAAAGTGAGGTTAAGTTAGGTCGGTGTTATGCAGACAAACTTTTGTTTGCCAAATTAAATGGCG
>NW_023461355.1:20719-26661 GCF_013731165.1 Rhagoletis pomonella
CCTCGTAGTATTTTTGTTATGCTAAATCTGGATATGCTATTAAATTTTTAGTTTGACAGTTGACAGCTTTCAAATCAACGGCTAATTTCTCTAAAAATAAGAAAATCTTTTTGAAAATACCACTTATTAGGTTTTTAAGCACGCTAGTCACGAATTTTATATCTAATTAAAAGTTTGACAGTCGACAGCTGTCAAACGGACCGCTACTTTTATTAAAAATCAGAGAATCATTTTAAAAACGTTACTGATAAGGTTTTTAAACATGCTGATCACGAATTTTACGTCAAATTAAAGCTTTGAGAGTTGACAGCTGTCAAATTGACTGTTAATTTTTCTGATAATACACTGAAAATAAAATCTGCGTATATATAACGAAAACTTGCGTAAATCTTTCGAAATTTTTCGTCATTTTGAGCCACGAAAGTTTTCGTTGATTGTACAAAACCGTTTTCGTACATACTAAGAAAATATGAGGCATCAGATCTTTAGTACATGTTACGAATGTATTCGTACTATTTACTAAAGAATTTAGTACTATTTACTAAAGAATTTCGTGCTATTTCTTAGTTTTTTACGAAATTTTTGTAAAATACACAGAAATAATTCGTATATTTAACGAAATTATTTCGTTAAATCTGCGCCTGTTTCGTAGAATGTGCGATTGCTTTCATTCTCCACACTGTAAAAAACGAAATTACGAATTATAACACAACACTTGTATTTTGTTTTTATCGTTAATTTTAAGCGGTTTTGTTTAACAAAACGGTTTGCAAAAACGCTTAACATTAATGACTAAAATATAATGAAAGTGTTGTGCTATAATTTTAGTCATGTTTTTTATAGTGTTAATACTAAAAGCAATCATACGTTCTGCGAAAGAAGAAGAAGAATTTTCTGACTACACTGTAGTTTAGAATTAATAAAAAAGGTTCTTTTACCTATAATAAAACTTAAGTCTTTTATTTATATAAATACCAATAGGTTCTATACTACATATTTTTTTATTGCTTAGGCTTCATTCAATAAAGTATATTGATGCAAAGTGTTAAACTATAAGACTTAACAAAACTAAATATAATAGGATATAAAATATGAAAGAATATAAAAAATACTGGTTTTACTTTCTTAAACATTATAATATTTTTATGTAGAAGAGGCACTTGGCAGGTTCGCAGCTTCTTCGATGTTTGTTTCCTTGACGACTATAAATTAAAGGAAAATTATAAGGCGTCTGAAAGGCAAGTTTCAGTGAAAAGTCATACGTGTACTTACTTTTAATTACATTAAGTAGTGCTCCTGGCTTAGCCTTGCCGTTGATAGGTAACTGATGAAATTGCCTATTTATCAAGTCCCACATTGAAGGGCAAGTTGCAGCGTAGGCGATGCTAAAAACATTGTATGCTTAAAAGCATAGTATATCTACAGCTTTAATATTTAAATTTTTATTGTTTTTTATCCAGCAAATCCCTTTTTAAAACGTTTAAAATTATATTATACGTCGCACAGCAGCCAACAAGTAATTCCGCAATGGCACGCGATACATAAAAATATGATGAAATATTAAACTGACGGTAATTTAGTATATTGTACGAAAATATTCGTCTGCTGTACGAATTAAAAAAAAAAATGTTTCTGCATTTGTTCTATGTACGAAAGTATTAAGTAAATTGTACGAATACAAAATTGTAGATTTCGTAAATTTTAAAACCACACGTAAATATTACGAATGCCTTCTTACAATATACAAAATTATTCGTACAGAGATTTGTTCAGTAATTTACAAATGTGTTTCGTAAAAAAACCGAAAAATTTTGTAAATTGTACTGAAAAAAGTCTTTACGAAAGTCCTTTCGTTATATTTACGAATGGTTCGTAAAATTTTGTCTCGTTGTGAAAAATGTGTTCGTATTATGAACGAAAGTTTCGTACATTGTACAAAAACCAACACTACGAAAGTTTTTCGTAGCACTTTAACGAAATTTTATTTTCAGTGTAGAGGGCGTGGTTTTTGTCCGATTTCAAGACAGTATTAATGAAGGTCAGTCGTGATGTGTATATCAAATTTGGTACAGATTGGTGAAGTGGTTTTCGAGATACTAATATTTTACAAAAGTGGGCGCGTCACGCCCAGTTTCCAAAAAAAATTTACGAAATTTTCGCTTAAGATCCATTGAAAATATCATTTTTGAGTATATTATTTAAAAATTCGTTAAATGCACTTCCCAAAAATCTGAAAATCTTTTACATACACACACATATATACTACATGGCCGTATTTTAGACACAAATTATTTTATGTATTTAGCATTTTCAACGAACTTTATGAAGAATGTTATCTAAGGTTTTACTTTTTCGAAAACCACCCGTAAGCAATTAAACTCAAATTATTTAATAGTCAATGCTATCAGACGTGCACCGTTCGTTTGATGTTCAAAGGTGAGTTGTCAAATTAGAGCGCTCGGTCTGTTGGTGTGATTGACAACTCAGCTCGGCTCTCTTATAGGGTACTATTATGCCAAAAAATGTAAACAAACGATTCCAAATTCAAACAATTTTTTATCAATTTGACTTTATAGGATGGTTCTTCTGAGAGCAATGTCAAATTCAATCACAGTTTGTTAAATACATTTTGTGTGCAATAAAGTTGTAGTTTTTGAAAAGAGTTGCCCTTTTTAAAAAGAATAAGTTGAAATTATTTGAAAAGTTAAACCAATAATTTTAGATGGGTACCAATCGAAATAGGCTTGAAAATGTTTGTTTTTTTTCTTCACTAAATGTACGGAGGTTGGCACCTATTCACAAAATCAAAGTCAACTTGAATTAAATAATACTCAAAATTAGATAATTGAGATATGTCTCACAATATGGGTTAAAACAA
Organism: Rhagoletis pomonella; assembly: GCF_013731165.1. Lineage (NCBI taxonomy): Eukaryota > Metazoa > Arthropoda > Insecta > Diptera > Tephritidae > Rhagoletis > Rhagoletis pomonella. The sequence continues at coordinate 23,598 of NW_023461355.1, forward strand.
TAGGCAACTATAAAATATGGACGTCAAATGAAAGTGTTATAAAATCCTTATTTCGGACATTTAGATATTCTTGAGGTGTTTAAAAGGGCTGTCATCTGTTTTAAAGGTTAAATTGAAATAATATAGTGAGTTAAATGAATTACTTATCAAAAGATGGATTTCAATTGAAATGAGTTGGAAAAGGTGTTATATCTGAACTCTATTTAGTAGAGTTGCCACGTGTTTAAAAAATGTTATTATTATACTTCATCAGTGAATAGAAAAACATGCTTATGTATGACAATGCCAGTCGAAAGAGATCAAAAAGATTTCAGTTCGAAAATAATTTTAAAGAGGGTTTCCACCTGTTTTAGTTGTCCAGTTTATACACAAACTAAATAAACGTGTTTTAAGAAAACTTTATGTTGAAACTATTTCCGTTTAGGCGGCGTACAGATGGACAGATGGATAGCAAAGACGCGGATGATACAATTGCAATGCTTTTGACCAGTGTTACTATTTTAGCCATTTTGCAGCTATATTTAGCCGGTTGCGAAAGCAAACAGCCCAAAAAGATTCGGTTTAGCCAGCAGCCGATTTATAAGCCGCTTTGCCAAAAAAAAATTAGCCGTTTTTAGGCGATTTTGCTATTTGCAATATTTTCTTAAAATTTATATACATAAGTTTCCGTTTTTCCAAAATCTATTAGAATAGGTTAGCCTTATCTCGGACACAATTTTTTATATCGTCCGTGTTACATACATATATACAACTGAAAGACAATTTTTTCTCGTCCGAAAAGTCTTCAAATACTGGGCCGATTTCAATGATTTGTATTTAAGCGAATACACAGAGACCCATATATGTACATATAAACTGGGACGCGACATTTTAACAAGTTTTGGCTATTTTTTTAGTTAATTTAATGTTTATTCTTTTTTATGCAAATATAGCTGATTACTTAAAAAATACCGTTCAAATGCAGACCATAGTAAATAAATGGAAAGCAAAAGTGAAAAGTGAACCGGTTCGGGGAAAATTAAACTCATGATAAGGCTAATTATGGAAATTCTGCAAGTTTTCACTAAAATTGTAACTTTTTAATCAGCATCTTTAGAAATTTATAGTTTTAGTATAACAAGTAAGTAGCGTTTATCGATGATTTTTGGCAATTTTTTTGTTGACGGTGTTTCGCATATTTTACATATAAAAAAACTTGTCGAACAAACTTTGTATGGCAAAAATTCGTAACACCGTCTTTAAAAAGTGCCAAAAATCAGCAGTAAGTCCTCGCTACACTGCCGGAACAAAGCATTGGCACAGCAAATTTTTTACAATATATGCAACAATTTTCATTCTAATATTTTTACGCTAGTTTCGTATAAAAATATGGTTTATTCTACAACAAAAAACATAAAAATATAATTCCTGAACTTTGTGCAAAACTCGCGAAAACTCAGCAAATTTTCATCAAAATTTTCAACTTTTTAATCAGATTTTTTTGAATTTTTTTGAGTATGTAGTTTTGCAGCCCAATCAAGTTTTTTATAATAAAGTGCAAGTTTTAAGTAGCTAGGAATTACCGTTGAATTTTGGCATTTTTTTCACGCAGTCTTTTCCATACAAAAATTTTTTTTTCAAAAATACTTTATATGAAAAAAAATGCAAAACACCTTCAACAAAAAAAATTCTCAAAAATCAACGCAATTTTTTTACTAACTCTGAGCTTGCACAAACTGCATACTCAAAAAAATTCTAAAAAATCTGATTAAAAAGTTTGAAAATTTTGATGAAAATTTGCTGAGTTTTCGCGAGTTTTGCACAAAGTCCAGGAATTATATTTTTTTTACTTTTTTGGTTGTAGAATAAACCATATTTTTATACGAAATTAGCGTAAAAATAGTAGAATGAAAATTGTTGCATATATTGTAAAAAATTTGCTGTGCCAGTACTTTGTTCCGGCAGTGTAGTTCAAATTTGCTCCTCATTAAACTAGAATTTAATATACTACTAAACTGCATACCGTCTCGCGCGTTGCAAATTCACCTAAAATAATAGCAAATAATCTCGATAAACTGTAGGCAATGCAATTCTGTCGCAATTATAGCCATGTTTACGTCGGCAGAGATCCGAATCCGCATACTAGCTGTCTTTTCATGCACATTTATCGGTATCCGCATACAAAGTTTGCACTAAAATATATTAAATTAATTAAAACAGCCATTTCTTCACGTTTTCTTTATTAATTTTTATTGTACATCACACATTTTCACTAATTAAATTAATAAAACTGAAAATGTTTTTTTATAAGTACTGCAATTTTATAAAATATAACATATTATGTGGGCTTACTAAAATTACACGTTAATAAAATGTTTGGTTTAAAATTATATACTTTGTTTTTTATTAATTTTTACATATGTGCTCATTTACACACGGCGATTTTTGTTGCCGCAACTCGATGTTTGTTGGAGAGAGCGGTCGAGGAAAGGAGAGGGGCACTGAGTTGCTCGTGCTCGGGCAACACGCCTTGTGCTCTCGTTTGTCCGCTGTTCACAGCTGACAACAACAATTGCATACACACAAATCGCCGTGTGTAAATTAAACAAGCAATACCAAAAGGGAATGTGAAAAATCGCGTCGACAAATGTTTCCGTGTATAAACACAGTCTAATTACTATTATTAACTAATTCTGCCCGCAGTTTTCCTTTTTTATCTGCGTTTATAACTTGTTGAATTTCAGATACGGTACCTTGACCAAAGGACGTAGATAACGATATCTCTAAAGCTTGCCATTCTTCCTGACAAAGAACGTTTTACATTTACGTTCTTTGCATTTACGGTCTTTGTACATTTACGTTCTTTGGTTTAAATTAAAATGTAACTTTTCTGTTCAGTGGCAACATTTATACAACAAAGAAAATTCATTGCCTGTAAAACTATAGTGTAGTGACAATTTGTCGTGAGAAAACGTTGATGAATACAAGGATCGTAAAGTTCGCATAATTCGCTACAAAAAAAGGTGTTTTATCTTACCAATCTTACAGATTTGTCGTGAAGATATATAAAACACAGACAAATCTT